>NW_026705744.1:0-300000 GCF_029867415.1 Vicia villosa
CTCCAGTTCCATTAAGCGTCTTGACGGCTCCTTGGCCTTTTGCAATGTGGGGTATTGATATGATTGGAGAAATCAAACCTACTGCCTCCAACGGACATCGCTTTATCCTGGTCGCTATTGACTACTTCACAAAGTGGGTAGAAGCAGCTTCATTTGCTTCTGTTACCAAGAATGTGGTGGCCCGGTTCATCAAATACAATCTCATTTGTCGGTACGGCATCCCTGAACGGATTATCACGGACAATGGCACAAATCTAAACAACAGAATGATTACTGAACTTTGCACACAGTTCAAGATCAAACATCATAATTCTTCTCCATATCGACCAAAGATGAACGGCGCGGTGGAAGCTGCCAACAAGAACATCAAGAAAATCATACAAAAAATGACAGTAACCTACAAAGACTGGCATGAGATGTTGCCTTTTGCTCTTCATGGTTATCGCACATCTGCGCGTAATTCAACAGGGGCAACTCCATTCTCCTTAGTCTATGGTATGGAGGCAGTTCTTCCAATTGAAATTCAGATTCCTTCCCTAAGGATTATGAAAGAAGCCAATCTAGACGAAGACGATTGGATTCAAACACGGTTGGACCAGATAAACTTGATTGATGAGAAAAGGCTCGCAGCTATTTGTCATGGTCAGCTATACCAAAAGCGTATAATCAAAGCCTTCAACAAAAAAGTCAAAAGTCAAGCATACCAAACTGGTGGCTTGGTTGTCAAACGCATCATCTTACCACAAGGTGATCCCAGAGGCAAATGGATTCCCACCTACGAGGGACCATTCATAATCAAGAAAATATTCTCCGGCGGCGCCATGTTGCTTACCACCATGGATGGCGAGGATTTCCCACACCCTGTGAATGCTGACATAGTCAAAAAAATACTTCGCTTAAAAAGAAAAAAAAACAGCTCGCTAAGTTGAAAACCTGAAAGGGCAACTTAGGCAAAAAATGAGCGTCTCGGTGGATTGAAAACCCGAAAGGGCGGTCCAGGCAAAAATTAGAGACTAAACAAATACTATCCCGGTAGGCTGAAAACCTGAAAGGGCAGCCTAGGCAAAAGTTAGGGAATGAAGCATACAACTATGTTCCGTTCAGCTGCCTACTCACCATCAAGATTCAACACCTCAAAGACACCGATCAGTCCAATCACTTTCTTCCAACAAGTGAGGGATGAGATGTTCGAAGACAGATTGGCAATAGCAGAATTGAAACTTGACTGGATTGTTTTCACATAGCTATTTATCTTTATAAATATTTTCCAAAACTTTATGATAGCTTCCTACTTCTAGGATTGTTGTCTCCCTGTGCTTATCAGCCTATCATGGCTCTTTTTCAAAAATCAATGCAGCTTAGGCTCAAAATCACCATTTTCACTTTTTCTGTTTTAAATACGTAAACGTCCCAATGATAATTCTGAATGAACATGTGCATTTGAATATGATTGATGTTTACCAGGAAAAACAGGAATAGCATTCAGGAAATGTCCCAATTATCTGGACATCATTCCATCAGAAGAAAATCCCCAAGAGAAACGCATTTCTCAGCAAATTCCTCAAAAAGATTTTCTCTTCAAAAGAAGTCTTATCCCCCAGCAGGGTTGTTCCAGATTACTATCTTCAGAAGGTGTGATCCTCGCACCCGGACTTGGTCAGATAGTGCATCGGAGGATTATGCATCTTCCTCATTCCCATTTGAAAGGGCATCAGAACTTCCAACTACCTTTCATTCCTAAGCGGTAGTCAAAGATCCTTCAACAGAGTACCATGGTTCTCAAAGAAGTTCCCCAGCCGAGGGTACTAAAACAAGACAAGAGATCATCAACAATCACAATATAGTCATATCCAGATGACTGACGGAAATTTATTTTCCCAAATAGAAGCTTGACATCATATTCATACATCACACATTCATATATTCATACATCACACATTCATATTCACATTCATACATCATACATCATACATCATACATCATACATCATGCATCATGCGCATATTCATGCGCATATTCATACACAACATAACATGCCTATTTCTCCTTTAGCTCACATTAAATGCATCATAAACATTGCATATCGCTAACTTGATTTTTTCAGGTAGACAGATATCTTCAACAAAGATATTCTCAATCACATGCAGTGTTCACCTGAATTCCATGAACGGTTCTCTCAGATATAATCAAGCCGAAGATTCATTCTGATCACTTATCAACTCAAAAACAAACATCATAGATCTAAGTTGATACCTCAGACGGTTCCAGAACGATCTAACATCGCAGATCTAAAGTTGATACCTCAGACGGTTCCAGAACGATCTAACATTGCAGATCTAAGTCGATACCCCAGACGGTTCCAGAACGATCTAACATTGCAGATCTAAAGTTGATACCTCAGACGGTTCCAGAACGATCTAACATTGCAGATCTAAAGTTGATACCTCAGACGGTTCCAGAACGATCTAACATTGCAGATCTAAAGTTGATACCTCAGACGGTTCCAGAACGATCTAACATTGCAGATCTAAGTCGATACCCCAGACGGTTCCAGAACGATCTAGCATCACAGATCTAAAGTTGATACCTCAGACGGTTCCAGAACGATCTAGCATCACAGATCTAAAGTTGATACCTCAGACGGTTCCAGAACGATCTAACATTGAAGATCTAAAGTCGATACCTCAGACGGTTCAAGAATGATCTAGCATCACAGATCTAAAGTTGATACCTCAGACGGTTCCAGAACGATCTAACATTGCAGATCTAAAGTTGATACCTCAGACGGTTCCAGAACGATCTAACATTGAAGATCTAAAGTCGATACCTCAGACGGTTCAAGAATGGTCTAACATCAAAGATCTAAAGCTGATACCTCAGACGGTTCCACAATGATCAACTGTCAAAATCTAAAGCGGAAAAACTTTGGACAAGTTCCGTAGCAATCATCCTCCTAGACTTAAAGCGGTAACCTTGGACGGTTCCGAAACAGTCAACACAAAGACTTTCAAATCCTTCATCAAGATATAATCAATGGATTCATTCTGATGAACAAACCCTCAACCCATTTACCAGGTGGCATCTGAAAGCCCATCTCAGGTAATGTTCCAATCTGCCAACAACATTTCGCAGACGACATTCAAATGCAACTTCTAACATCTCTTCTGATTAAGGTAAGTGCAAATTTTCAGGGCATCTAAATATTCAATCATCTTCTACCTTCAGATTTCGGACAATCTCTTCAGGTTTAAGAAGATTGAATAGGGGCAACTGTTATACCCCAAAATTTGCCCGCATCTTTTTTCAAGAAAACTCCAATCTGAAAATTAAGAGTCTCATATAATCATGGATTTTTATTTCAACAAATATCCTGACATATGAAATGCTTAGTTTTTAGAATTTTTCTTATACAGTAATTTGGCTTGCAGTTGAATTTATTCTTACGCAAACGCCAAATACTGTTTATTACTTCACACATGCTATTTATTTATTTACAGATAAATAGTACTAACACAATTGGTACAGAGTTAAATCTTTTTGCAGGCGCAGAATCAGGAAACTCAGACTGTACTGGTAACAAGTAGATTATTATTATCTTTTGTTTCCCACTAATTTTTGTACTATATTCCATTATTTTCAAAAATCTTTTCAAATCTCTTTTTCAAAAATCAAATCCTAACTTTATTCTCTACATCTCTCTTTTTCCCAACACTATCATACACTTTCATTCAAATCTTATTTCCACTCAAATTTTCCTTTTGTACGGAATCACATCATTCCCCAACGTCTCTATCCTTCTTTCCACTCTATAAATACCTCTCATTTTTTCATAAAAATATCACATCAAATTCTAATTCATCTCTCAAATTTCTACTTCATAATCCATCCTTTCTTCTTCCCCGACAAAATGGCGAAGCGGTGGGAAACGTGTTTTCTTATGGTCATCACCATTGCTACGGTGATCATGTCTTTCTTCTGTCTACATAGCTCGGAACACTGTGGACCTGGGATGCTTATGCTCCCAATCATCTACATGTTACTATTTGTAGCATGGGTTATCAATCGTCATTCTTAAAATTTGCCGTATTTCTTATTTCTTAAATGTACCGTTTATTCGTACTGTTCAATATAGTATGTAATATTTGTACTGTCAGTATTAAATGTTGTACTATTTGTCATAATATTGCTTAATTACTCAGATAATAGTTTGTGTGTTTTCTGCCAGTCAAATATTCATTTTTCTGTGCATTAAATGATTTTCAGGGTTATTATCGGTAATTTTGCCCGCATACAGTAAATATTAGTTATTTATTATGTCTGTGTTTTTTTTAACAAGTCATGTAAATAAACTTTCATTTTTCACATGAAACAAAAACAACAAAAAAATTAACTTTGACTGTTGATTTTTCACTCTAACTGCTACGTCAATACCTGAACAGTCAGTTGACAGCCAAACTGCTGGCAGTACAATTCTCAGTGTTTTGTACCATCAATCAAATCAATCGGTTACAATTCAAAATTCCAAGATTTTTATTCTAGAAGTCTTCTGAATATCACGCGATTAGCAGAGACTCAACACTGCACAAAAATCAGGTACGCTTAACTGTCTCCTACACAAACAGTCCCTGACTAGGGTTTTCTTGTTTTTACAGGAGAAACAAGTTTTTGAGACCTCAAATGGATTTCATGCACATCCATATATCTCAAAGTACCATCATACAAATTTTCAAACTTCAATTCACTCAGACGCACCGTCAGCAGTTCAAACAGTCAACAGACGACCCGTTTGACCAAAAAGTCAACAGACAGTCAAAAATGAAATTTTTTGTCAAAGTCCATATTCTGTCAAAGGATTCATCATTTGATCATTGGATGATCATAATTCATCAAGGAAAGATCAAAAATCAACAAAACCCTAAGATTCAAAATAAGGGTTTTTGCCTGAAAAGTCAACTCAACTTTGACTGGTCATAACTCTCTCATCCTTCATCCAAAAAATTCAAACCAAAGCTCATTTTGAAGGAAATTCAATTATCTTTCAAATGCAATTGATCCCATGGTCATTGCATTCACCATTTGAAAAATATGACCAAAGACATTACAGAAGGAGGGTGGAAAATCAAGCCATGGTGGCTTAAATGCAAAGCTACTCATGTTGAAAAAGTCAAGATTCCACAAAGCTAATGAATGCTTCTTAGCTTCACTTCCAAGCAGCTCTTGGCCTATAAAAGAGCTATCATACTTCAGCAATCAAAAGGAGGACGAATTCAGAAGCATTCATAAGCATATATCACTCTTGTAACAACTTGTAATATTCAAAGAAACTTGAAATTCGAATTTTAAGTTTCAGTCGATTTCAATACAAACTAAACATTCAAACATCATCTCTGAGCTTCACTGAAACTATTCCAATCAATTTCAAGTCTTAAACCTCATTGAATCGAGCTACATAGGTCACGATTTGCTCAAACAAAAACCAACTCATATCTGATCATACACGCACATTTAACAAGATGTAGATATATATTTGTGTTTAGATTGGTGCTCTGGTCGTTTCTGGAGCTTTAATTAAGTTTTAATGACCGTTTGCACAAAACCACCATTTTAGGGTTTCTAAGCTCAAATTTAGGGTTCTTCATTAGAGCCAAAATTAAACCAAATTAAGGGCATGGTTACATTCAGTGGAACAAGACGAATTTAATGGTCCTATCGCGCCTGATTTCTATGCTTGTTTACACCTATTCGCTATTTTGCAGGGATGAGTTTAATCTATTACAGCGCTTCTAGCCAGAAAGCGCTGTTAAAAGTGGTGTCTGGAGGTTGAAGATGATGCGTGTCCTCACCCCATTGGCCAGCCAGCGCGCGCGTTCTTTTAAATTTTCCTCTAATCAAGTGTTTTGCAGGTATACTGATTGTCATGCGCCTCAAAATCTGAGCCTTCTGATCCACTTTCCATCCAATCCAACGCGCCAGATCATGCATGAACATCATACTCCCTCATAATCAACCACATCAGATTAGTATCTTTTTATTTTTTATTTCTATTTTAATTTATTTGCAAAATTAATTAAAAATAGTTTCAAAAATTCAAAAAATACACAAAAAATATTTTTAAGTTTCTAAAATGATATTTTATTTTCTGAACTAAAAATATTTTATTTTTCTTCATAATTTCAATATTTTGCATAATTAATTAGTATATATTTATATATTTGCTTTTTAATTATTCTAACCAATCAAAAAATCATAAAAAAAATTGTTCTTTATATAAAATATTGTTTATATATTATAGACTAATTTTGTACATATTTTGAATAATTTTCTCTTTAAGTTTTAATTATTTGTATAATTATTTGCATAATTATGTCTTAATTAACTTAATAAACGTCAAATCAATTTCAAAAATTCCAAAAAAAATTAGTTTTGTTTTAAAATTAATTGACAAATATTTTGTACATATTTTAAACTTAATTTCTAGGTTTAAATCTATTTTCATCTTTTTTCTTCATTTTAATTTAATTAATCATGCATTAATTAAAATTAAAATCAATCATAAAAAATCCAAAAATATGTCTTTTATTTTTCTTGCAATTTAAATTCCTAGATAAATGTATAGGATGCCAAAATCATGTAAATAGGCTTAGTTTACATTTCCTGCACAATCGATGTAATAGCGTAGATTTACTTTCCGCATTTTACATTTCCGCATTTTACATTTCCGCATTTTAATTTCCAGCAAATATAAACTGCGTGTATGTCAAAGATAAAATTGAACCGTTAGATCACTAACTTCAAAGATAAAATATCTGAATCAAATCACAATCACACTTGCACCTCTTAAGGTAATCCCTTCTCATTCTTTTCAAAATCAAAGTCAAAATTCTACTGTTTCGAGTACAAAATCGAACCTTTTGTTTGTATCCGGTGAAAGGATAGATTTTTAAAGGAAATAGGATAAAGACCTTACAACTCAGGGTAGACCTCCTAGTTTGCTTGCTCAAATCAAAACAAACAAAATTCTCATACACTGTTGTTTTTCAAAACAAAACTTTCCAAAAAGACAATATTTTGTATACATCCAAACACGGATCATTACAAAGTTAACGTTCTTTTCAAAACATCTTTCGAAAGATAAACAAACATTTTGTATACATCCGCACAAGGATCATTACAAATTCAATTTACAAAGGTATTTGAAACCACATATGAGCATTCTAAAGCAATTGAAAAGTGATCGAAAAACAAGTGAGCTAAGCAAACTTAAGAGCCCATGGATAACCATGGATACAAAGGGTGCTAACACCTTCCCTTTGTATAACCTACCCCCTTACCCAGAATTTCTTAAAGGTCTTTTTTCTGTTTCTTTTATAAACCTTTCCTTAATTGGATAAAATAAAAGGTCGGTGGCGACTCTGTGAATTTTCAAAAATGCGAAAGCATAAGCGATAAAAAAGAGTCAGTTCACGTATCTCTCCCGCTCAGAAGTATGGCCCGAAAAACGGAGGTCCACAATATGCATGAGCATAAGCCTTATCCCATATATCAAAACATCCAAGTCAACATAAATCATTAATCATGTCGCTTCACTCCAACATCAAACCATGCATATCGTCTGGTACATTCATATACTATAAAAGCCCAATTTTCATTTGCAAATCTAAATCCTTACAAAGTCCAGTTCTCGTCCTGGAAAATCCTTGCAAAGTCTAGTTCTCGTCTTGGAAAACCATCGAATCCAATTGGTAGTCAGTTCCCGTCTGGCTGTTACATCATAACCCAGTTCCCACCTGGTAGCCAGTTCCCGACTGCCCGTTACCTCAAAATCCAAATCCTATTTCAAATCCCATTCCAATTCCAAACTAATTTCCCAACTCCTATTTTCCAAATCCTATTTCAAATCCTATTCCAATCCTATCTCAATCCTATTCCAAACCCTTTTAGATCCCGTTCCCATTCCAACTTCTATTTCAATCCAAATCGTAACCCTCGCGTTACGTCTTATCACGGCAGTGATAATGGCACCTTCTATTTCAAACCAAAATCGTGACCCTCGCGTTACGTCTTATCACGGCAGTGATAATGGCACCTTCTATTTCAAACCAAAATCGTGACCCTCGCGTTACGTCTTATCACGGCAGTGATAATGGCACCTCCTATTTCAATTTAAATCGTAACCCTCGCGTTACGTCTTATCACGGCAGTGATAATGGCACCTCCTATTTCAAACCAAATCGTAACCCTCGCGTTACGTCTTATCAGGGCAGTGATAATGGCACCGAGCTCATTGGCAATAGCCAAATCTCATTTCAATTTCAATTCTGATTTCAACCCCAAACATGTCCTACCTCGTCAATCCCGTGGCCAGCAACGCATCTACTCCACGTCCCAATATTAGCAAATTTCAGGGCATTCTCAGTGTTCAATAATCTTCCATCTTCAGACCGCAACAGGCAAGTAGGCCTGTCCGCCTCTTCAGGTTTAAGAATATTGAACAGGGGCAGCTGTCATACCCCAAAATTTGCCCCATTCATTTCATATACAAAGATTCAGAAGATCAGGGTTCTACCCAAACAACACTCCTAGCCAAGAGCCTCCTAAGGCTAGGGTTTGAGATTCTCTTAGGGGAAATCAAGAAGATAGGGTTCTTAATCAAGGGCATATGGTTCATACTGATCTAATGCAGTCCCATGGCAAAAGTCAAGGCACAACTCCAAAGATTACCTGCTCAAGCAATCCCAAGATCCACAGTCAACTGATCCAAACCTAAAGGTCAACTACAATCAAAGCATGATTCAAACCTAAGCTCATTGGTCAAACATCAAGTATAGAGGTGCATAACCATCATTTGATCAAAGAATGATCATGATTCCACTAATAGAAACTCAGAGATGAACAAATACAAAAAAGGTTCAAATTAGGGTTTCTTAGGAGAAAGTCAACCCAACTTTGACCGGGCATAACTTTCACATGGAACATCAAAAATTCCCCACTCAAAGACTATTTTGAAGGAAATTGGATTCCCCACAACTTTGTCTCTCACAAGCCAGGGCTAGAAATGATTCATTTGAGAGATACAATGCAAAGGATTACAGGTCATTTTCAGGCATCCTCCAAAAGCATTTTTTGTCAAAGAGGATATGATCAAGATAAAAGCTCCAAATGAAAAATATATTCCAAAGTGACTTATAGAGGACCTCTTGAGGTTTCCAAAAAGTCTTAGAACTCCCTCATAGCTTAAAAATTGAGTGAGATATGATTGATCAAAGTTGGGTGATTTTTGGATGCAAAATGTGAAAAAGAAGGTTCAAATTGAGAAACTTTGCAAATGGGCCTATGGTTTTTTGATGCAATCTTGGTCCACAAGTCATTAGCATGCCCAAAATCATTTTCCACGAAATTTAACTTATTATTTGATTTAATATGATTTTTATTTCATTTTTAATGTTTTAATCAAGATAAAAAATCAAATATTTGGTAAGGGAGATATTTTAATTGATTCCAATCAATATTAATGGCAAAATATAATACAATTTTCGTGACAAATTGATTGGAGAAGATTGGCATAAGATAAAGCAAAAATAGAAGGTTTTGAATGGAGAATAAAATCAAATTTCCTAAGATTGGCAAGATGGGATTCAAAGAATTTTTGGACTATTTTCCTGACCTAATCCAATTCCTATAAGTAGAGGAGAGAGGGCACACGAATAGGGGTTACGAATTCTGGCCAGAGGCATACTTGCAAGAACTCCAAAATTCATCCAAAATCTCAAATTCGTTTTCAAAGAATTCGTGGTTTTCAACAAGATCTAAGGGTTTCAAAAGCTTCCTCAAGGGATTTGGAACGTGTTTGGATTGGTACTCTACTTCAGCACCCCCAGAATCATCTCATATTCGTCAAGGTAAGTCACTCTGAAAACCTCTTCGATCTGGACAATATATGCATCATCATTGAAATATAATTGCATATTCTTGTTTGTTTTAATGCCATGAATGTTTCTGAGTTGGTTATTTTAAGCTTGCGTCCTTTAATCGAGTTTTGCCATTGGATGCCGTCTTGAGTTTTAGGGTTTCAATTTAGGGCTTTTAGTTAAAGGTAAAATTGGGATCAATTGAGTGTGTGGTTAGATTTGTGTGATTCAGACAAGAAAAATGGAGGGGTCGCGATTTATTTTTGTAAAAGTATGTGCTATTCGCTATTCTGCAGGTTGCCACGCCACGAACCAAAAATCATAGCTATTTCGTAGCTATTTGGGTTCTGAAAATTTCAGGTCAGGTGAAGAAGATGATGGCGTGGCATCATCGTATTGGCTGTTTTTAAATTTCGCGCGCGTTTCCGTTAGTCTTTTTGATTTTTATATATTTTATGTTGAGGGCGTTTCTTTAACGCATATGCATCATGGTTGAGGTGGCTAGGGCGTGGGGTAAGTCTGGGGACGTGGATTCGATACCCCGTTCCCACATATTTTTTTCTCTGAAATTCTATCCTTGATCACATGTTGCGCCTCCTGTAGTGTTCATCATATACCCTCAGATCCAGCCATAGAATTCATCACCCAGCCAGATCTAGTGCTCCAGATCCAGGCCTATACCATGAGTCTTCAAATCTGCCACACTGGATCCAAAACCCTAATTAATTTACTTATTTTAATTAATTTAAATATTTTGGTTAAATCCTTTTAATATTTATTTGTATAATAATGATTTATTTTTTTAAATAAATTAATATATGACATGAATATTAATTTGTTAATTTATTGATTTGTTCCGATTAAATCCATTAATCGTGATGGGCAATAATAATTTTAATTAAAATGTTTATTTAATTAAAATGCAATTAAATCATATTTGGTTAAATGGTTGCAACTATTTTATTAGTTGTGATGATTAATCTTTTCTCTTTCTAATTTCAAATTCGTTATTCTTTTTAATCGAATCAATCGATTACGAGGGGTAACGATGCAAACTAATTATTAAAATTATTAAAAAATATCCTAATTCCTTATTAGTAATAATCAAATCAATTGATTAAAATTGGTAACGATGCAACTTCAAATCTTTTAACTATGGCGATTGAATCTATTGATCGTTGCGGTTAATAGTGCTAAATTAAACCAGGGTTGTACGCCCAAAACCTTCAAAACACACTAAACCACGACACTACAGATTTTCATCTCTTAAATACTGCGATGTTCAAACTACGATAAGGTAATTCAAAACACCTTGCGAACATTTGCATTTCAAAACTACGACAGGCCATTCAAAAAGCCTTAAAACCATATCATATCAAATTCAAAACAACTTCCTAATCAATTCAAAGGCGTACAACCCTGTGCCCCGAACTACGTAGACTCTGATCCTCCCTAAGGTGGTACGTAGGCACTTGGCAACAAGGCGAGTCCCCTTCCTCTAAATTCTAATCCTGTCAATATAATTAGCTTTATAATTACTCTCTGTCACATTTCTTTATAAACCTTGCCATAAACCTTTATCTTTGAATGTTAGCCTTTAGGAAAGGGTTGAGGGTTCCTAACACCTTCCCTCGACCTGAATATAGTATCTAACCCTGATCTCTTGATTGCATAGGTTTCCTATTCGCCTTGGTAGAATAGGTGGCGACTCTAAACATTAATTTTTTAGGCAGGTTGCTACAGTAGGGCTTTCATCTTCAAGCGCCACAGACCGAAATCATTCACTCCGGTGAACTTTTCAATCTCATACTTTGTTGAAGGCATCTTCTCCACGCTCACCGCACCAATTTGTTGTGAATTCGATGCCAAGAACAAAGTATAATGCAAGGGAAGAATAAAGAACAAATAAGAAGAAGAACACAAGAATTGGTTATAACTGCTATTCTTTTACTTTCTCTTAAAACAAGATTACAAGTTTACAAGAATAACAAATAACCTCTCTCACCCTAAATTAGGATTTGCAGCTTAGCAATGATGAGAGACTAGTATGCTATTTATAATAAAACCTAACATACTAACTAATGGGCTTTTTCCACAAGGCCCATTACACAAGCCAACTTAATAAACAAGCTAACTTAACAAATTAGGGTTTAAACACTAAAACCTAATTTAACATCCTAACAACCCTAGCATCTTCGACACAAGCATGTGAACAACCTTCGACTTCATGCTTAATCCTGTCGAACCAAGAAGCTACCCTTCGACCATACTAGAGTTCGATCCAATATCTCACATGAATCTGGAACACTGCAAAACTGAAAATTATATTGCAGATATCATGAGAAAGAGTGTGTAGGTTGAAGTATTCAGAAGGCTTAAGAGTTATGATGAATGTAGATATCTTAAACACAATGAATTAGGTCATGTGTTGAAATTGTAATCTTTTGTGTCAAAGCCGCATGTTGGTAGACAGAACAAGGGTGTGTCGAAATAGTTTAATTTGTGTTGAGTTGTATTAGTTGTCAATGTGTCAAAGCAGGTTGCTTCACACATGATTTTGACTTAGACTAAAATAGGTATTTTGGGCTTTTGTAGTTTTGGACTTTGGCTTAGGGAGAAAAGCAACCTAAAACTATAAATAGAGGGACTAACTCCTATTCTAAAAATATACTTGTATTCACAAAATTTTGCAGTTGCAAAGTGAATAAGAATTTTCACAGTTTGTGGGCAGAGAGAAATTCTTCAGAAAATATTCTTCTTCCTCCTTTTAATTTTGTTCAAACCCTAATTCACCTTTCTCGCCACTAGGAAACCCAGCCCTGACATGGGCCCAGATGACGAATACGACCCAAACGAGCCAATGATCCCGCAATCATCACTTTACCATAGCTTCCAACAATCACAACAACAATAATATGGCTACACCACACCCCCAACAAACAATGCCTTTTTTCCAAGGCAACTCAAGTGATGGGTTTTACCAACCATACGAGGCGACCCCACCACCACCACCACAAAACTTTAAAGGCATGGGGACCCGACTCTTTGACAATAGAATAGAAGACTACATGTCCAACGAGCGCATGGAGGGGCTAATCGAGGCCCACCTACCCAAACACAACGAGAACATCCAAGGACTAGGGGTGGGTGTCGACCACCTTCCCAACGGATCCGGACAACGCCTTCTTGCGGAACTAACGATCATAAAGGTCACGATTAGAATAATTTTAATGTTTTTTAAAAATATATTCCCGTATTTCCCGTATTTGTAATGTTTTTCCCGTATTTCCAGTTGTAATGCATCGTCTTATATCATTAATATATATTCCCACAATTCTAATTATTTATTTAGTAGGTTTTTTTTAAATATGAAAAAAAACAAAAAAAAATCACAACAACATTGGCGCCACCCGAGGTGGCTTATAAAAATCACGGCAAAATACCCTTTTTGGTCCCTTAACTATACCCCAAGGTACATTCTGGTCCCTTATCTTTAAAAAGTGTCAAAGTGATCCTTTAATTGTTCACAAAGGTCCACATTAGTCCTTTCCGTCCAATTTTTACTAACGGCGTCAACTTTTGCTTGTGTGGCATCTAAGGTGGCACCTGGTCATACGTGTGGCAGGTGATTTGGCACATATTGATCTTCAAGGTCTTTAAAATTCTGAAAAAAAGATTCCAATATTTTTTATTAAGTCTGGAATCGAACCCAGGCCACCTTGCTTGCAAACTATCTCAACTTACAACCACACCACTTTACAATTGATGTTAACTATTTCATTCATATTTATTATCAAGTTTAAATTATCAAGTTTAAATCACTGTTGAAATAAACATTGTTAGAACAAACATTTTAATCCATTTTCAGTATCATCAGTTGTAAGCAAATCATGTCAATAAATTGTATGCAGATATTTTGTTGGTATCCATGGATTGGAATGTAGAAATACTCATTGAGAAAACATATGAAAGCAAAAATAAAGTAAACAGAATCGTGAATGACTCACTTGTTATCATGCCCACCCAACAAAGTGGTTCACACAGGTACGAATAGCCTCCACTTCCTGCAAAAGATAATCACTTTGAGAATTAGTTACCATTGCATATGATTTGATTGGGTATAAACTAGAAACACAAATTAGGCACACAAAAAAAGAAATCTGCCCCTTCCCAGTCTATATATACGACCTTGCAATTAAAACACAGTTGTTTCAATTCCATTTTCTGCAATCAATATTCACTGCGATATTACATCTACGAACCTATATATACGACCTTGCAATTAGAACACAATTGTTTCAATTCCAACACCTTAACATGCTTATCCTCATTTAGCCGAGTCAAGTAGTTTAAGAACTGATTTGCATCTGTTGGCACAAATCTGATTTGCATCTGTTGGCACAAATCTAAGTAAGAAGGTTTTCGGTTATTTTGAACTCATATTTGTGTTTGGAGAGGTGTTTAAATGAGGAAGGGTTGAAGAAAATAATTAAATTGGGAAAGGGAAGAACGATTTTGGGCAAAGGGTTATGAAAGGGTTTTGATTTTGTTATGAAAGGTTAACGTTATCAGATGAATGCTTTTGTTGGATTTGGGAAGAAAGGGTTATGAAAATTCTGGGTAAATCTATCTTGATAAAAGACACAATTTTATTTTACTCATTGTGCAAGACATATAATCAAGTGGAAGTGGTGTAGTGGTTTGATATATTGTCAAGCAACCAAGTGTGCCTATGCTCGAATGCAAAAGTTGACGCCGTGAGTAAAAATTGGACGGAAAGGACTAACGTGGACCTTTGTGAACAATTAAAGGACCACTTTGACACTTTTTAAAGATAAGGGACCAGAATGTACCTTGGGGAATAGTTAAGGGACAAAAAGGATATTTTGCCTAAAAATCACCATGCACTAAGGCGCCACCCCAAGTGGCGCATATGACCAAGTGATTGTACTATGGCACCATGGGAGGTGGCTCCTATGTGTAGGGCACCTCCTAAACCTGGTTACCCAAGTAATGTTTTCCAAAACCTGGTTTTTTGGGTAATTTTTTTTTTAAAGTTGGTTATTTACATTTTTTTCGTACACTCGTGAGTTTATTATAAATAGATTTTACTCTAATTTCAATTTAAAAGTAATATTTAATAAATAATTAAACTATATACAAATAATTAATTTAAATAAAAATAAAAATATTGAGACAAAAAATTATTTAGTTGTTATTGAAAAATAAATTGAAAGTGTAAATGTATTGTTAATTTATTATTGATACTAAGATACTAACTATATCGAAATCTCAAATATCTAACAATCACTTGTGTAACACTCCACTTAAAAGTAATAAAAATTTAAAAAATAAATTCAGTTCAAAATTATTTATAAAGTTAACTTTACTAGTAAAAGTATTTAATTGTTATATATTTTTCTCTTTTTAGTGTTTGAGCAGATATATGCACCATGAGTAAAAAAAGGCCATTTGATTAAAAAATTAAAAAGAAAAACTAAAATATTAACTTACACATTTAAAATAGACAATATAATAAAACTTATGTATTTTTTTCTCTTATTTTTCACTCAAAAAATATAAAAACGTATTGTAAATAATTTAAATTTTTTCTAATTCTTACAGAACTTATGGAGTAATATAAACATTGTATTAAGGAAAATACTTTTGCCAAAACAAAATATAAAAAAATATACATATTACAAATATTTTTAATTTATTAACAATTAATATAAAGCCTAAACAAAATTAAATAGTCAAAGTTTAACATTTTTTAATATTGATTTGAGGGTTTTCATAAGAAATATTATTTTAAAATTGATTTATTATAAATACTAGATAAATATTATACAAATAAAATATATTTTAAGCAAATGTATGATCGAACACTATCTATTAATAGTCATCATTCAATTCAATTCAATGTATACGTAAAAACTAAAATTAAAATAAAATACACATCAAAGTAATTTATTATTTTGGAGATTAAACAACTTAAAAAATTAATTATTACACAAAAACAAATGTTTACCTATGTAATATATTGAATCCTCTCAGATTTCTCAGCCCCTTTCATTAAGGAAACTTACGAGAAAAAAAGAACAGCTAGTTAGAAGCTTAGAAAACTATTTGATATACGTTACTTAGAAAACTTAGAACCACCAACCATTTTACTAATGACCTTTCCTTGTTACACTACAACGAGGAAGGGCTTTTAAAGCGCTTTTTTTGGCCTTTAACAGCGCTTTAAAGCGCTGCCAAAGCCAGCGCTGGCATAGGCTACGAAAGCGCTTTTAAAAGCGCTCTGGTAGGCCCCCCTATAAGAGCGCTTTTCTGGAAAAAGCGCTCTTGTAGGCCCCCCTTTAAGAGCGCTTTTCAGGTAAAAGCGCTCTGGTAGGCCCCCCTTTAAGTGCGCTTTTTCCAGAAAAGCGCTGTGATAGGCCCACCTGTGAGAGAAAAAATTAAAAAAAAAACGCAACATACTAAAGCGCTTTTGTAAAAGCGCTCTTATAGGGTGGGCTTTAAGAGCGCTTTTTCCAGAAAAAGCGCTCTTATAGCCCCCCCTATAAGAGCGCTTTTACAAAAGCGCTTTAGTATGTTGTTTTTTTTTTTTTTTTTGCTTTTTTAGTAATCTTTGGCAGCGCTTTTAAATAGAAGCGCTTTAGTATGTTGTCCTTTAAGAGCGCTTTTTTAAAAAGCGCTTTAGTAGCTAAATGAGGTATTTTAATGTGCAGCCTGTAATTTAATCCTCCCAGTCGACCTGTAATATTTTCGACCTGTAATATGTTTTCAGCCTGTAATATTTTCGACCTGTAATTTATTTTCGACGATATTATTTCAGCCATCAGTAAGACAATATATATATATACAAATATAATACCATTATAATATCCAATATTATATATATACATCATTACAACATCAATAATATTATAGTACTTCAATTCGACACAAATCCTACATGAAAAAGCGCTTAATATAAAAATGACACAAATCCTCTTTTATTTCTTCCAACTTAAGTCTCGGGTATCCAGTGGCACGGAATTCGTCAAGGTACTACAAAACAAAAACAAAATATGAATGATACATTTAGTTAAATGTAATAAATTATATGAAATTATCTTAAGTTATAAATTCATACCGTGATCGGAATCTCTAATTGATTTGCCTGAAGGATTTCTTTCATAAACCTCAATACAAAGTATCCGCAATCGTAACTGTTTTTCTGTTGCGGGCACTACATAGAAAAACAAATAAGATTCTATAGTTGTGCATTGTTTTATCAAGTAGCATAAATATATTATAAGCAACATTGTGAAAAATAATGTACCTGCACTTGGATCCAAGTAATGTTGCTAGATTTAGTTCGGGATACCTGTGCGTCCCGTTGACTTCGGAACACTTGTATTGATCTAATTAACAAATATATAAAAGCATATGTTTAGATCAATCCCACAAATAAGTAAATATATATATATAAATATACACGAATATATATTTAGAACGATCCCACTTACAAATCAACGATGTCCTTCATGGCCGGATAATTGGTCCATTCACCATTTACCGAATTCAGATAATACACGACTTCCCTTATAGGGTTGATAGCAAGCAGCAACCAGTGTGCTCTATAAATAAAAACAATAGGTTATATGAAAATTTTGCTATACACAAAAGAAACAGAGATTAGATGAACAAAGAATGAGAAACTAACCCTACTGGTCGAGTATTATACGCCCAAAGATGCAGACATTCTGTATTGCCGGTGGACATGAATCTATCTACTAAGCACTGTCTAACTGATTCCGGTTCCGAATCAATTGCCATTCCGCTGCAGTGGGCGGAAGACACGAAACGGAATCTGTTAGACAACGGAGTCCCGCGCAACACTCTGTCATACAACAACCTTAAATAAAAACATAATAAACATTAGATTATTTTCATTGAAATGTGTAAATAAATTATATTGTGGGACTAATTAAATAATATATCGGATGAGGGAATATTACCGAATGTATGAGTGCATGTTATTGACGCCTAGTTGATCATGCTTAAAAATCTCCTCCAAGTCATCAAGTGTAATAAGTGACTTGAATTCAATACCGAAGACACTCTCATCCATAACGATTTCACGTGCAGCACCATCCGTCAAATCGGACATATCAACCATTGTTGCGAGCGTCGACCGGTACCGAGGCACAAAAGCACCGCCTTTTTTTCCCGCTGGCTTCGGAGGACCAGTGGGTGGTACGGTACGAACTTGCTGCGTCACTTGTTGTGACTCTCGAGCGGATGCCTAAAAATCATATAAGTTATGTAAAATATAAAATCATGCAGATTTAGATTCAGATTAATTATTAACACTTTAAATGTACCTCTTTTAGTGATGCAACGGACTCCTCCTCCTGTAAAATCCCTTTACCCTTAACTGTGGGTTTTATAGGAGCAGTCTAAAATTAAAATGTAAAAAATAATTAATAAACGGTTTAGAATTGACATTCGAAAACTAAATGATTCATAATCGTTTTCAATATACCTCATCACTAATGGTAATGAGCTCCGAGGGCCATGCAACAAATGATCCTATTGCATCTCGCAGCAATGTCGTCTCTGAGACCATGTCAGGTACCGGTAGCATCGCATCATGATCTACTACAACATCCACCGATACTTTCAAGTGTCCATCCGGGAGCGGTCTATGGTGAAGTAAATCTCCCAAAGTGTTGTGCACTTTTCCCTTGCCAACTAGTCGATAACTCGGTTCCGATAAGTATAGTTGGCAAGATGAAATGCCCTAAACCAATAGTAAATATAAAGTCATTATCATTAATAAAATAGAACAATTTAAAAGGAAAAAAAATTATAATTACCTCGGGAAATTTCCTTTGATAGTTGATACTAGCCTTATCACTAGTTTCTTTCACCGATGAAGTGTTGCACTTTTCTCTCATATACGCCTCTTTATCTCTTTGCAATTCAGAGACTTGTGCTTGCAATTCCGCCAACTTTTGCAACACTTCTTCATTTGAAGGATTTCTTCTCCTAGGACTTTTGTAAAAAGAGGTTGGAGTCACACCATGACCCTTACCCCTCACCCGACCGGGATACTCAGGAGCATCTAGTGCTCTACTAAGTATGCTCCCCTCACCGGTGGATGCCGATTGCGACAAGGTCTCCTGTAATTCATTTACATTAAAAAAATCATTTATATATTAAAAAACATTTGATTTAGTTAAAGACACAGTATTATACTTACACATTCAGTAAAAACTCTCTGAACTTCGGGATCGACAGCATGATCCTTGCCCACACGAGCTTCCCTCCACAACACATGTTCAGGAAGTGAGGTTTCCTCACTTTTAGTCTCCTCTAACTATGCATTGACACAAATGATAAAATCATCAAATAAAACACATTTAGACAATTAATTAAAACGCATTTCTATTTACTTACAATTTTATCCTCCAAGCGTGCATATCCCAAACGCCCTTTTTTGTATGGATATGCGGGTTTGGATGCTCTCTCACTATTCTTGGCACTCCTTTTCCGAAAATCTTCATCTCTTTGCTCTACAAACTTAGCCCAATCTTCTTCACCAATGAAGATCTCATACTTTTTTGGCCGTCCCGGTGCCTCTTCAAGAAAGTTTCCATCTTTATCCTTAAGATAAGTGTTTGTCAAAAAAGCTTTCCACCCTCTATATCTTTTGCCGGCCAAACCAAGTATGTAGCGTTTACGATCATCTGGTATCTCAAAAGTCCTCTGCAAAAAAACATACGCATAGTGTGTTAGTATAAGTAATTTAAACAATTTATCGTCAAGATAATAACAACAATTAACCATATATGATATATACCTGAAGCTCGTCCCAAATCGCGTCTTTTTTCTCATCCAAGTCTTTGCTTTTCATATTCCATCTAGCTACGGAGACCGGAATATGCATACGAACAAGTGTACCAATATAACTTGTCAACTTTGGAGAATTAGGACCAATTGCTTGTTTATCAGAATTCCATTCCAATCGGTATACTAATCCTTGGTCTCTATGTCGAACGATTCCCTTCATGATAGTGATGCCTCGTGCAACTTCTTTTGCTTCAGTATCAGGTGGAGCATTTGTATCCGTGGCATCTCTTTCTTTAGCATCTCTTTCTTGTGAGTTTTCAGGTGGAGCATCTCTATCCGGAGCCATTTAACCTGTATCAAACAAACTAAAGCACATTAGTACACTATTAATAAGCTAACAATCTATACAAGTAAAATGGAAGTCAAACCATGCATGTACAAGTAAATCGGAAACGAAATCGGTACAAATCAAAATAAGCGTCAAAAAATAAAGTTGTCGGAATTGAACGAAATTTACATGGCTATGGTAAAACGTCCCCACGGACTCAAAAATAAAGTCGGTTTTCCGAAATTCAGACCCTAAGCCCGACTTTTGATTACGGGCAGAAGCAAAACCGATAAAAAAACAGTCCCGAAATGTAAAGATACATGGTTCAAAACAAATTAGTCGGTAAAAATTGAATAAAATAATCGGTACAAATTGAATAAAACAATCGGTACAAATTGAATAAAACAAATTGAATAAGTACTATACTATTGAATAAAACAATCGGTACAAAGTGAATAAAACTATTACCTTTATCACTAACGTCTCTTTCTTTTCTTGGTAGGATTGTGTTCAACGCGTCTCTTAACAACACGGACGGTTGGATTAATCCAAATACCCTCATTATGATCATTTCTAGTACAAGATTCATTCTCATTTTGATCGCTTCTTGTACAAGAATCAATGCCAACACCAATATCACCTTGATCTTCAATGTTTTCATCAACTATTTTGTTAGATAAAAGCACTATAGACCATTTCGTACTTGAAGGATCATTGACATAGAACACTTGTTTAGCTTGAGAGGCTAGAATGAAAGGCTCATCTTTGTACCCTACCCTATTGAGATCCACTTGTAAAAATCCTGACTTATCCATTCGTATGCCACTATTATTTTCAACCCACTTGCAACCAAATACAGGAATCTGAAACTTCGCGTAATCAAACACCAAAATGCGCTCGATAACCCCAAAATATGACAAATTTGCAAATTTCGGATTTAAGTCATTCGCACTTGATATGTGCATTGCTTCAGCCACCAAGGTAACACCACTATTTTGCATAGTACTTTTATCATCCTGTTCTTTGGTATAAAATGTGTATCCATTAATTGCGTATGCGCTATAAGAAAGCACAATTACAGTTGGACCATAGGCTAAGCATCTCAACCTTTCTGTTACTGAAGCAGGATCTGAACGATACTTTGAATAAATATGATCCCTAAACCACGGTATGAAACTTCGATTGTGCTCTCGTACTATCCAGTTCTCATTTCTATTTGGATTTAAATCTCGGAGAACAATCTTGTGCATTTCAACATACGGCTCAACCTCAATCTCATTGTGCAGAACATACAAGTGCGCTTGATCCCGTTCGACCATTGATACTGTCACAACTTTATTTCCAATTAGCCTTTTTCCTTCTTTTTTTTCGACAATATGAGACTTAGGGAGTCCAATAGATTGAACATTTGACAGATATTCAGTACAAAACTCAACCGCTTCTTCAACAACGTATCGTTCCGCAATACAGCCCTCCGGTCGACTTCTGTTTTTCACGTACCCTTTTAATATTTTCATATAACGTTCAGCAGGGTACATCCATCTCATATAAGCTGGTCCGCACAATTGTGTCTCTTTCACAAGATGCACGACTAGATGAACCATTATGTCAAAAAACGAGGGAGGAAAATACATTTCAAGATCACATAAAGTAACAACTATCTCTTTTTGCAATGTTGGTAAGATCGCGGGATCGACCACCTTACTGCAAATTGACCTGAAGAAGAAACACAGCTTAGTTATTGCGCTTCTTACTTTTTCTGGAAGAATAGAACGTATACCTATTGGTAAAAAATGTTCCATTATAACATGACAATCATGCGTCTTCAAACTCTTTAACTTGAGGTCTTTCATGGACACAAGTCTTCTAATATCTGAAGAGTAGCCTTCTGGAACTTTAACTTCACTGAGAAACTTACACAATGTTTTCTTCTCCTTTCTAGATAAAGTGTAAACAGCAGGTGGCAGATATGTTCGTCTTCCTTTCGTCACGGGTCCCAATTCAGTTCTCATTCCCATGTTTACCATGTCCTTCCTTATGTTAAGGCCATCCTTAGACTTTCCTTGTATATTGAGTAACGTACCTATGACGCTGTCAAATACATTTTTTTCAATATGCATAACATCCAGGAAATGTCTTACGTACAACGTCTTCCAATATGGAAGTTCAAAAAAAATTGACTTCTTCTTCCACCCACCCTTGACAAGTGAATGTGCAAAAGGCTTGCCAAACTGAGTGCTCACATCTTTCACCTTTTCAAAAATTTGATCACCTGACAAAAAAGGCGGGGCTGTACCGTGTTCGGCCTTTCCGTTGAATGCTTTTCTCCACCCACGGTAGTGATGATTAGAATTTAAGAATCTACGATGGCCGAGAAAGACATTCTTCTGACAAAGCTCCAATCGTGTCGTATCGGTTTCATCTTCACAAACGGGACACGCCTTTTGACCTTTATTGCTGTACCCGGATAGATTTCCGTATGCTGGAAAATCATTAATTGTTCCAAACAACATCGCCCTCAAGTTGAAACTTTCCTTCCTATACCCATCGTAAACCTCCACACCGTTCTCCCACAAAAACTTTAAATCTTCGATTAAGGGTGCCAAGTATACATCTATGTCATTCCCTGGTTGTTTAGGCCCAGAAATTAGCATAGATAACATCATGTACTTACGCTTCATACATAGCCACGGAGGTAGGTTATAGATCATAAGAATCACAGGCCATGTGCTATGCGAGATACTTTGAATACCATGCGGGTTCATTCCATCAGTAGACAATGACAACCGAAGGTTTCTTGCTTCTTTTCCAAATTCAGGATATTCAGTATCAACTTTCATCCATTGTGGTGAGTCTGCCGGATGTCGCAACTTTCCATCAATAATTCTTTCATCTGCATGCCAAGTCAAGTGTCTTGAATCGGTCTCACTACGATACATGCGTCTAAATCTCGGAATTATAGGAAAATACCATAAGACTTTAGCAGGAGACAACTTTTTCTTATATCGAGGGGCACCACATTTAGGACACTCATTCAACGCTGCATACTCGTTTCGAAACAAAACGCAATCGTTTGGACATGCATGTATCTTATCATAGCTCATGCCAATAGAGGACAACATCTTTTTGGCTTCATACGTTCGATTGGGAAGAACATTATCCTCTGGTAGCATATCTTTCATAAGGGCTAATAACTCTGTGAAACTTTTATCCGACCATCCATTGTCCGCCTTTAAGTTGTACAACTTTAACACCGCAGACAATCTTGTGAATTTTGAACAACCATCATACAACGGTTTCTCTGCATCGCTTACCAACCTCTCAAACATTTTGGGACAATCCGCAAGATCTTCTTCAAGCGCTTCTGCAATCTCTTCGACTCGATCGCAATCGTATGTGTCTGTGCAATCGTCGTTTGAAGCATACTTCCTATTACAACTCGACCCAGCATTCCCGTTACTTTTCTCACCATGCATTGTCCAACATGTATAACTTCTATCAATTCCAAACCGTAGTAAATGGGATCCCAACTTTTTCCCGTCAACCTTATCCCCATAACAGCAACCCAAGCAAGGACACGGCATTCGAAGCGGGTCTTCGGAGTGCGCAACCGCAAACTCAACGAATTTCCATACCCCTTTCTCGTACTCTTTCGACAATCGGTTTGATCTCATCCATGTCTTATCCATGACTTAATTAAGCTAAACAAATGCTTCTTGGTTTCTCTATCAGGTACTAAGGAATTCTGTCAAGATAATAAATAGCTATCATCATTATGTCTTGATCAAAATACCTAGTGAGATCCTATAAAGTGTGAATAATAGAATACCTAATCAGAATACCTAATCAGAATACCCGATTTCTTAAAGAAGACATTACCTTATTTCAAGGTAATATAAGTTCACAAACCAAAAAATGGATTGAGAGACACTAAATTGCAAAAAATACGTCAAAACTGGGTCAAATCTCCCAAAGCAAATTGTTTGCTCAAAAATCTATAAAAATAAATAAAAGAGGAAATCTAGATAGGAAGAAATTGATAGTTGTATAACTAATTTAGTTGTAATTGATATAATAATAATTTTTTATAAGCAATATAATAATTTTGTTTAATTGAAATCGATTGTTTAGTTAAAATTAGTATCTAATCAATATTGTTTTTCAAGAAAGTTTGAACTTTCTCTCTCCTACATGATTGAATGGAAAGCGTAAGAAAAAAATGATATATTTGTTAAACTACAAAAATATCATAAAATATGAAAGTAATATAGTATAAAAGATTATTTTTTTAAAAATAAAAAGTAGAAACAGTTGAGAAATACCCTCTAATATAATAATCCATCATCTTCAAGTTATGGTTCTCATATAAATTGAAATTGAAATTAAGCAGAAAACAACAAATTATAAGCAAGAAGAAAGGGATAGTAACCTGAGTTAGACTTGATGTGGGAGATAGGTAGGTTTGAATCGGCGTTGTACAAGTAGAAACCAGAGACTTCAAAGTAACTGTAAAATTAAACATATACACGATGCAGTTAAATACACCACTACTAACAAATATCAAAATAAACCCAATCTAGAACTCAATTATTTAAAATGCACAATAATTCACATAAACATGGTACCAATTAATTTTCAGCTGCTCGACCTGCTCTAATTAGCACCAAAACACTAATGTCATTACCATTTTTCATGCTCTAACAAGTTGCAATGAACTCAAAACAACACTATTATCAATTGTCCATTTAATTTCCAGCATTTCAACACCATTGAAACTCATCATTCTCTCAATTTACATGTTAACAACACCACCAACCATCATAGAAATTTCCAGCATCAAATGTCCACCAAATAAGCAATACAATTCACATTATCAATCACTAAAGCAACACCAAAATTCCTGCATCTATATACCTTCGTACAACCACATTTCAAAGCATTTTTATGAGTTAAAAGTAGTGGAAAAAACAACAGAGGACAAGTCTGAAATACTGCACTCAAATGCTCAACTCTAAAGTATAAATAGGAAAAGTTGCAAACATTAGAAATAAGTGAGCAAAGAGATAGAATTGAATTTATCCCAAATGCAGTACCACAAACAACAATCAACCTGCATTAGAAACACTCTCTACCCTTCAAACAAACAAAAATCTGTCCTCCAACTCTAGCCAGCAAGAATTCCAAAACAGTATAATCCAAAATAGCAGAACCACAATAGCAGTACAATCCACAAATACAAATCCACAAAACCAAATACAAATCCAAAATAGCAGAACCACAATAGCAGTACAATCCACAAAACCACAATAGCAGAACTTCTTTTTGACATTGCCATCAGAAAGTAACAAGGTATGAAATACCAAACACAAATCCAAAATCAGTTCATAGGGATAGGGTTCGAACCTGCGTTTTTTCTCGAAGGGAGTACGAACGGCGGCGGCGGCTAGTTGTTTTGGGAGTACGACGACGGAGGGAGTACGAACGGCAGCTCTGCAACTGCAACCGTCGGAGGGAATACGAACAGTGGGCGGCGGAGGGAGTACGAACGGAGGCGGCGGCAAGTTGTTTTGTGAGAGACGGCGAGAGATGTGTTGTAGAGAGAGAGTTAAAGGTTTGTGAGAGACAACGAGAGATGTGAGAGACTGGGTGATGAGCGAGGAAGAAGAAGACCCTTTTTTGTTTTCTGAAACAAATAGGGTGTTTTAATTTTATGAAATATAAATTTAAAAAAAGGCTACTAGAGCGCTTTTCAGAAGCGCTTTCATATGCCCCTCTATACCAGCGCTTTATTACTAAAAGCGCTTTCGTACATACCCCCTATAAGAGCGCTTTTAAAAGCGCTTTCATACCCACCCCCTATAAGAGCGCTTTTAGAAAGCGCTTTCATACCCACCCCCTATAAGAGCGCTTTTAGAAAGCGCTCTCGTACCCCCCCCCCCTTTACCAGCGCTTTCTAGAAAGCGCTCTCGTACCCCCACCATTTACCAGCGCTTTTTCCCTTGTTTTTTTTGTTTTGTTTTTAGCGAAATCTATAAGAGCGCTTTTCCCTAAAAGCGCTCTCGTAGGGGTGCTGCAAAAGATCATATTTGGCGTAGTGTTAATATTAGCCACATTCCCTTCTCCTTATCCATCTTAAAACTTTTGTATGTCTTTCCTATGCATTTCCTTACAATCCTCATAGACATATACTTACATTACTTATAGAGCTTGTGAAAGTGTTATTCATGGATTTAACGATGGCATGAAGAGTTTTTCTTATGAAGCACAACCACTCAAACATGATATCAATAATGGCATGGCGACACTGATAATAATTTTAAAAATTGAATAAATTAAAAGTATTCCCAAATATTAATGCATGTGTTCAACATTTACACATTTTTTTTTCTAAAGTGTTGGTGTTACATTTCTTCCTCTATGACTTCCTAACTCATCAACTCTTGATATCAAAAAATGTTATTTTCTTTGAGTCACAATTTCCTTTTTATTCTTCTATTGCATCTTCTCCTCTCTCTATCAACTCTAATTTTACCAATCTTACCTAAAACTTAATTTTACCAATCTTACCTAAAACTTTATACATTTATTTTGAAAATTTCTTTGGCCACCTCCCTATGGGGGTCACCCCCAACGAAAATTTCAAAATACCCCTGCTTCGGAAGTTCATTTCCGAAAGCGTCTTTTTTTTGAAAAAATTGACTTATTTCGGAAGTTCATTTCCGAAAACATTATTTCGGAAGTTCACTTCCGAAATACTGCGATTTCTGCAGATTTATCAAAACACTCCCCCTCCCCCAATCATTTACCCTAAATCAAAACAAAAAGTGGCAAAGGCGAAAATTTGTGCAATCAGAATTCCAAAGCTGCATCAAGGCTCCAATCACACTGTTAAACAACATTCAAAAGCCCTCAATCCTAACACTTTGTAAGTTTTGAAATTTTTAGATCTATTATTGAAATGCATGTTATTTAGGGTTTTAATTGCATAAATGATATATGGTTAGGTTGTTAGTAGTATTTAGGTTGTTTAGAAGCATTTTGATTTGGTTTGAAGTTTGATTTAGGGGTCTGTCATGGAAGTTGCAGAAAACTCCATCGCAGGGGTGTTTCGGAAGTTCATTTCCGAAAACACCTCCATCCTAGTTTTCGGAAATGAACTTCCGAAATGTATCAGAAGTTCAAATTTTTTTGTTTTTTATTTTGTCTATGCATATTAATCGTTTTCAATTGTTTACAGGAACATGTCAGGCACCCAACCAGCACGCAGGACTGCGTCTTCTAAAGAGGGCGCTAAGGGAAGAAAGGGTTCTTCAAAGAAGGAGGTGAAAGAGGTGAAGGAGGTGAAGGAGGTGAAGGAGAAGAAGAAGCTTTTGACTGGTTCTGCTTCTCGTCCCCTGGGGGTCCATGGCTCGGACGTGCAGGCTCAGCCTTCAGGCGTGATCAACGCTGATGGTTCTGATACTGAGTGGGATGAGGATTGGTATAATTATCTTCATTCGGAGGAGTTCGCTCGTCGGGAAGAATAACGTGTTTTTATTTTGTTTGATGTGTATTTTGTAACGCTCGTCGGGCAGAATAACATGTTTTTGTTTTGTTTGACGTGTTTTGTTTTGTTTTGTTCTGATTTCGGATTGTATCGCACAGTGTTTTTGTATTGGATTTATCATGTTAGTTTTTGGAAGTGGTAACCGGGGTCGGAACATATGACGGAGGAGGTGGATGTTCGGAGGAAGAAGAACCGGAGGTACTTCCACCGCGAGACAAAGGAGCCAATCAATGTAAGCTATATTTTATCATTATCATCTGGGGACGTCATTTCTAAAAGATCAAGATTAAAAATAATAAGATTTTTTTCCCAATTTTTTGTAATGACGTCCCCTGATGATAATGATAAACTATAGCTTACATTGATTGGCTCCTTTGTCTCGCGGTGGACGTACCTCCGGTTCTTCTTCCTCCGGACATCCACCTCCTCCGTCATATGTTCTGGCCCCGGTTACACCTCCTCCGTCATTTGTTACTTACAGTAGTACGTATTTTTATTAAAAGAATAAAAAAAATCTTTTGAAATTTGGAAGCCTTTTTTTCTCCCCACCACTCTCTCATCCCCACCTACCCGTGTTCAACAATATGTAACTTTAATTTTATGTAATATTATCGTTGTAATCTTCACCCGATTAAATAAAGCGAATTGTTGTTGTTTTTCATTTTATTCTGTCCAGACATATTTTTGGAGGTTCATTTCCGAATTCTCCAAGGGGGGTGCGTTCGGAGATGAACTTCTGAAACACCACATTTTCTGAAAAGTAACTTTATTTCGGAGATGCATCTCCGAAATCAATATTTTATATTAAAAAAAACACGTTTTCGGAGATACATTTCCGAAAACACCTTTTTTAAGAAAAAAAGTACAGTTTTGGAAATGAACTTTTGAAACAAGGGGTATTGTGGTAAATTCATCAGGGATGGGCAAGAAGGTTAGGAGGTGGGTGAAGAAATTTTCTTTATTTTTTACCTCACTTCTATATTTTTTCTCTCGACTCCTATCTATTCAAATACACATATATTTATTGACTCTCCTAATTCTTCATTGTATAACTATTTCATCACCTACTACTTAGTTTCAATACCTACTACCCCTATTTCTCATGCTAATAACTATTTTATTAGATGTCATAATAATTATAATGACAACTTATCTAGCACTAAAAATCAGCTTTCATGTATTGATTACTACTTCATTAAAGCATAGTAAAAGCACGATAAAACCATTAAATCTTGATATCATAGTAATACCACTTCCATGGTAAAAAATTTAACAATGTTGAAAAGAATAGATAAATATGTAATTTTTTGTGTTAACGTATTATCGACTAAGTTGCAGATTTCAACAATAGTCGAATTTGTGTGCAACATTTTTTTCATCCATCGAAATAATCAGGTTGCTTGTTGGTTTGGAGAACATGAACAATTGGCACATGTGTCAGATGGATGTTAAATGTGCATTCCCTAATGGACCCTGAAACGAAGAAGTTTATGTTGCTCAACCAGTTGGGTTTGTGACACATGGCGAAGAGAGAAAGATATACATCTTACATAAATCTCTGTATGGATGCTTAAGAGTTATGATGAATGTAGATATCTTAAACACAATGAATTAGGTCATGTGTTGAAATTGTAATCTTTTGTGTCAAAGCCGCATGTTGGTAGACAGAACAAGGGTGTGTCGAAATAGTTTAACTTGTGTTGAGTTGTATTAGATGTCAATGTGTCAAAGCAGGTTGCTTCACACAGGATTTTAACTTAGACTAAAATAGGTATTTTGGGCTTTTGTAGTTTTGGATTTTGACTTAGGGAGAAAAGCAACCTAAAACTATAAATAGAGGGAGTAACTCCTATTCTAAAAATATACTTGTATTCACAGAATTTTGCAGTTGCAAAGTGAATAAAAATTTTCACAGTTTGTGGGCAGAGAGAAATTCTTCAGAAAATATTCTTCTTCCTCCTTTTAATTTTGTTCAAACCCTAATTCACCTTTCTCGCCAAATTTTCTTTCTTCCTTATTTCATTGTCATTGTGTAGCAATAAAGAATTACTCAATGGTTTGAACTTAATTCCAACATTTTCAATGTCACATAGTGTTAAAGTTGTTGATCATGTTTTATAGACTATTATGCTTGATATGCTTAAGAAAATTGGACGGTATTTTGCTTTTGAAGTTTTTTTCTTATGTGTTCTTTGTGTTTGGTTAGATTCGTGAATTTGTTCGTGCTTGTTATTGATTGATTGTGTTTTGCAGACCAAAGATGCTTGCTGCTTGTACCTACCATTCACATCCTGGATTTGGCTGAGTTAATGACAATATATTTTAATAAACATTGACTAATATCATATAATGAATCTTAAAATAGAAAAAATCAATTGTCAAGTAGTCACGTGATTTGAGAATATTATTTTACTCACAATCCCATTTATTCTCTGGAATTTCTAAACACCAAGAAAAGAAAAAGATCTACGCAGAGCTGGAATATCTAAACACTGAGAAAAGAAAAAGATCTACAGGATTTAACAAAACTAGAGCATTATTATTAACATACCCTACTTTATCTCTCATCTCTCCGGATAAAGTATCGTTTTAACTATTGATAGTTCAAAAATTACCATTGGTCATACTAAAAGAAGGCATCCGACCCTCTAACTCACCAGAAATAAAATATAAATAATAATAAAAACTAGTAAAACAAAAAAAATTAAATTAAATTATAAATTAAAGTGTTATGATATCCTGGTTGCAATAGCGACCTTTTAATAGTTCTAAATCTACATTCCCCATAAAATTCCGGTAGAAAAGGATCATCGAAGCTAGTTGGCCAAAGGCCGGTAAGTCAGTATCTAGTGTTGTGCGTAAGCATAATAGTCAAATATATTTGCCCTAACAGAAAATAGGGTGAAGGGAACTGTTGAAACATTATGTCATTATTTCAAAATATAGAGATGAATTGAAAAAGTTCCTAAGTCAAGTCTCACATTGTGTGTTAGTTGAAAATACTCCTTAGTCTCACATTGCTTAGATTACAAATCTTGGCTAGTTTACTTCATTATATAAGGAAGTCACTTGTTTCATTCCAAAACACACCAAAAATTTATTTTGAGTTTCTCCTTCCTCACTCTCATAACTCTGCGTCTTTCGAATTGTCAATGCACCAACTTCTCCCCCTTTCTTTCTACTCGTTCAATTTTTCGAGTATTTTCTTGAATTCTCCTTAGAGAATAATGTTAATTTCTCCTCGTTTGAGTTGAGAAATTTTCAAGAATAAATTTTTCTTGGATTCTCTTTAGAGAATTATTTGAATTTCTCTTTGTTTGAAAAATTATTGTGATTGGTCAAATACCATTATTAAATTCTCTTTGGAGAAATATTGAAATTTCTCTTGGTTTGAGAAATTACTACGACTGGTCAAACCAGATACTAAGATGGTATTTATATCATATTTGAATGGTCTTAGTACCATCTGAAAGTGTATTTCTAGACCGATTATCTATCGTGCAAATAGTAATCGTACAGTATAGAACTGGGCTGTTTTATCCTGGAGGCGGCGCGGTAGTTCGACTGCTTTGCATAATTTTGGGCAGTACCGCGAAACGTCTAAAAGACAGCGACCTAGTCCGCGACTCGATCCGGTAATTTCTTCGGGGGAAAACTTTTTAGAACTGTGATCCAACAATTTTAAGACGTTTCGAATTGCCATGGCTACTGAAAAAATTATTGGCACCTTTGCGGATACTTTCTTTGACAAATTGTTCATGTTTGAGAGATGTCATTTCAAATGTTGGCAACAAATGATGATTTTTCTTCTTAATGTTGAAAAAGATAGCTAACCTTTTGACTGAGGACATTTTGTTGCTCCTTTTGGATCAATCGAACAAACTAACAATAAGAAATCTGAGGATTCAAAAGGAACACGTAATTGTGTTGAAGTTGAATCTGTTGCACAGATTAAAGCGAACAATTTACAACTTAGAAAAGAAATCACCTTATAGAAAGAATGATTATAACATTCTGAATGAAATCGCAAATGATCTGTATGACTATTATAGTAATTGCGATACTTCAAAATATGTTTAAGAGAATTTGAAAAACAAGTATGACATCGAAGAAGCTAGAGAACAGAAGAATGCTTTTAGAAGCTACATGAAGTATCAGATTGTAGATGAAAGGTCAGTGGAAACCCAAAGTCGTGAGCTTCAAAAATTGCTCATGAGATATTCACTAACGGTATGTATTTATATGAACAATTTGAATTTCTCTTATTATTGACAAACTGCCCCTAGTTTGAAAGTTTTAATGAATTATGCTTTGTTAGAAAATAAAATAATTTTTTATTTAGAGACTGATTATTCTCATTAAAGAAGAATATCATAGACATGATTAAATAGAAAAGTCTTGGTTGTTTTAAACAACAAAAATAAATTCGGTGTGGTTCTAAAGCCATATGGAAAATCATTATAGAATTAGAACTGCAATATTGTGAACTAAATTAAGAATGAGAACCCTTCTATGGCCCTAGTTGCTCAAACTAGACAACAACAACCACCTCAAAGAAATGACGTTGTTTTCCTTTTTTTCAATTGTGGAAAACCAAGTCATATGACTAAGAAATGTATCTTGTAATGCTTGAATTTGGTGTAGCCCGTAATGCACGGGTTAACCTGGCTAATGGAAAATTTATTCATATGATCATTGAAATCAACATGGTTGATAGATCTGATGGTTGGTGGATAAACACAGGCGTCTCTTGTCGTGTTTATTATGATCGTGTTATGTTTAAGACATACATGAATACTAAAGATAAGAAAGTGTTGTTGGGAGATACCCACACCATTAATTTTGTCGATATTGGAGAAGTGGAACAAGGTCCACCTGTGAAAAGACTTCAATCTTGAAGGATGTCATGTATGCTCCCGAGATTATAAAGAGTCATGTTTATGTTTTTTTTTTCTTCTTCTAAATAAGAAAAGATTTAGTCAGTTTATTGGGGTAGATTTGTACACCATCATCACAAAGAATAATATTTTTGTGAATGAAATTGATAAGTTTAAAAACTTTGTAAAGAATTTGAAAATGATTTAGTAAGAACTTGTAGTGATAGGTAAATTGTATGATTCTAGTTTATTTAATTATTTTTATAAACATATGGAATTGTACATGAAACGACTGCTCTATATTCTCCTGAAATGCAAGGTAAAGCAGAAAGAATAGAACTCTTACAGAACTTGTTGTTGTAATTATGATGAATTCTGGTATTGTACCTCACTAGTGGAGTTCCCAAGTTAAAGAGTAATATCTCTCCTTATGAGATATTAAAGAAAAGACAACCAAACTTGTCTTATTTGAGAACTTGGGGATGTCTGGCTTATGTCATAATTCTGGATCTAAAATGAGATAAACTCACTAGTAGAGTATATGAATGTGTATTCATTAGGTATGCAACAAACAATAAGGCATATAGGTTTTATGACCTAAATGCAAAAGTGATCATAGAATCACATAATGTTGATTTTTATCAAGAAGAATTTCCCTTCAAATCGAGAAATAGTGGGGGCACTCAATCGAGTCACATTCATGTGATAAGAAGCACAGAAAGCAATGACAATGTAGAAATAGAACTTCGACGAAGTAAAAGAGTAAGAGTCTCTAAAGACTATGGGTCTGATTATGCGACCTATAATGTAGAAGAAGATCCAATAAATCTTCAAGAAGCATTGTCATCTCTGGATGCAGACTTGTGGCAAGAAGCTATTAATGATGAGATAGATTCTCTGGAATCTAACAAGACATGGCACTTAATAGACTTGCCTCCTGGTTGCAAACCAATCGGTTGTAAATGGGTTTTGAAAAAGAAACTAAAACCCGATGGAACTATTGATAAATACAAGGCTCGCCTTGTAGCCAAGGGTTTTAGACAGAGAAAATGTAGATTTCTTCGATACCTTCTCTCCAGTCACTAGAATTACATCCATTAGGTTACTTATTTCAATTGATGCTATTTATAAGTACACCAAATGGATGTTAAAACTGCTTTTTTAAATGGTGACTTAGAAGAAGAAATATATATGGAACAACCAGAAAGGTTTGTGATCCATGGACAAGAAAACAAGGTATGTAAGTTAGATAAGTCTCTGTATGGACTAAAACAAGCTCCTAAGCAATGACATGAAAAGTTCGATAACTTAATGATATCGAATGGGTACAAAGTGAATGAAAGTGACAAATGCGTTTATTATAAATTTGAGAATCGCATATGCACTATCATATGTCTATATGTAGACGATCTACTCATATTTGGATCAAACATTCAGGCTGTTAATGCTATGAAATCATTGTTGTGCAACAAATTTGATATGAAATATCTCGGAGAAGCGAGTGTGATTCTTGGTATCAAGATCACAAGATCCGAACAAGGAATTTCTTTGGATCAATCTCACTATGTGGAGAAGATCTTAAAGAAATATAAATACTTTGATTGTAAACCTGTGTGCACACCATATGATCCAAGTGTGAAATTGTTTAAGAACATTTGTGAAAGTGTAAGACAACAGAGTATACGAGCATCTTTGGTAGTCTTAAGTATGCCACTGATTATACTAGACCCGACATTGCATATGTCGTAGAATTGCTATGCAGATTTACGAGTAGGCTGAGCAAAGAGCACTGTCAAGCTATTGAGCGAGTCATGAGGTACCTTAAAAGGACCATGGATCTCGGCCTACATTATAAAAAGTTTCATGCTGTACTTGAAGGATACAGTGATGCATATTGGAACACCTTATTGGATGATTCCAAAGCTACTAGTGGCTATATATTTATTATAGCTAGAGGAGCTATATCTTGAAAATTAAAGAAACAGACTATCCTAGCTCAGTCCACGACGGAGTCAGAAATGATAGCACTAGCCACAACTAGTGAAGAAGTGAATTGGTTAAGATGCTTGCTAGTAAAGATCCCTTTATGGGAAAAACCTATGCCAGTTGTGTTGATCCATTGTGATAGTATCGAGGCTATTACAAAAATTGAGAACTGTTATTATAATGGTAAAAGACGTCAAATAAGAAGAAAGCACAACACTCTTAGAGATTGTATCTCTAAAGGAGCTGTAAGAGTGGATCATGTACGCACTGATGAAAATTTAACAAATCCTTTGACGAAAGGATTAGCTAGAGAGAAAGTCTATAATACATCATATAAGATTAGACTAATGCCTATAGGAATATGAGTTGCTCATGATGGTAACTCGACCTAAATGACTGGAGATCCCAAGAAATAGGTTCAATGGGTAATAACAAGCTGTGAGTAATATAAGGCGATCATGCTAGAGTAAATAAGAGAAGCATGAATCCTGAAGTAATAAGAGGATGAGATAATAGAAACTCTTAATGAGATCTATACTCTGTATGAGGGAGTGTAAGTACAAAGTGAGCCTAAGAGGGGGGTGAATTAGGTACTTTAAAATTTTATCGGTGTTTGGAGATGATGGTATTATTTTTTTTGTTATGATGATGTTATGAATAATGTAAAGTGCAGAAAAATAAATGACACGACGATGTATACTGGTTCCCCTCACATTCCGAGAGTACTCCAGTCCCCTTTCAACATGAAAGAGATTTCACTATTGTTAGATATTTGTACAAGCCTAATCCCAAGACTTATCCTACAATCTTCTAACACCCAAACCACCAAGAACAATCCTCTTGGATTTATCAAGTTGAAATGAGAACAATCCTCTCACTTTCAACTTCTTGTTTCCAACAATCCTGAAAACAAGGAATACACTTCACACAATCTTAATTCCAACAATCCTGGGAAAATAAGATGTGATACAAACAAGAATTTTTGAATAAATAAATTTGTAGTATATAAATCCTATGAAGGACTTCTTCTCTTTCAAATATGAAACTCAAGAATAATATACTCTCTTAAGTGCTCAAGATACTTTATGAATATGATATGAAAAATATGAATCAAAAGTATCACTTGATGAAATTTCTATTTGGTAAAAATATGCAAAGAGTTTTTATTTAATTAATTGAAAGAGGTTGATGAAAAAAAGAAACTTCGAATTCAATTTATAGTAAAGTTAACAACCCTTCAAAAACATGGCAATGGTTGATAGAAAATCATAATTTTTATTAGTGAAAAGATATAATGATTGCCATAAAAAGAGTTCGTGAAGGGGTGTTAGAAAACAACGTATTTTTTCAATTCTGCTACAGGTGCAATCAATTGCACTAAAACTACAATCGATTGCACAGACTGTCAACGTTAAAAAAATTGAAAATAAAACAAATGACAACCGATTGCACAAAAAGCACAATCGATTGCACAAAGTAAAAAAGAAAGTTACGCTTTGCTGAGTGTGATGCAATGGATTGCACTAAGTAAAAAAGTGAAACTATGTGCTGGCTTAGAGTGTTGCAATCGATTGCTCATACATGCAATTGATTGCACTTTTGAAAACTTGCAATTGATTGCACAAAAATTGTAATTGATTGTACTTTTGAAAACTTTGAAATCTTTCTAAGTTAAAATCATAAATAATGCAAGTCTTCAACTTTTTAACCAAGACTATCAATCTAATTTCAAAATATGTTTTTCACATGTTATATGCATGAATTAAATTTCACTGAATCTACCTATTTAAACATACCAAACAGAACATAAAAGGGGAGGAAGCAAACTGCAGTGAAACTTGCAACGTTTTCAGATCCAGAAACCTGTAAGTGAAATGAAAACCCTAAAATGAAAACCAAACAACAGTAAGTAAAATGAAAACTCTTAAAACATAGTGAGCTAACACAATAGTAACTCAAACAGTAAATAATAATCCCTAAAAAAGAAGCCAAAACTTAACAACATCTTTTAACATCAAATCGATTCAATAGATAAAAATAAAACAATGAATGAAAGAAAGATGATGGTGAAGATGAATGGGTGGGCCATGAGAGACGAAAACTCAGAAGAAAATTTTCTTGCTAGAAGAAAAAATTAGCTCCGTTTCTCTTAAGATTTGTGAGAGATGAGAGTGAGGTTGGTGCGGCTAGGGTTAGGAAGGGAGGAACATATATAGAGAATTGCTGATGACAACCTAAAATCTGGGTTTGGATCTTCAAATAACAAGAGTATTGGGCCAAAAGTATTGGGCCTAACATACCTAATCCATGGTTATTCGGTCGGATTCGGACACCAACAGTTATAAAATTCTCAACCGAATCCGACCATTGATGTCCGATGACATCCATTTTAGGCAACCGACAAAACCCATAAACCGATCAAAACCGTCCGAGAGCGTTTCGGAAGAACGGGTTCTTCGGTTTTCGGTCGGTTCATGAAAGCTTGTCCACCCCTACCTTTAACTTCTAAAAAGTAGTTGTCAACATCAATTGAATGAGGTTTTGTGTACAGTAGCAGCAAACCTGTCCCTAATCTGCTCAGTTTTTTAGTCCAGTACGTACATACTGCTGCCTTGCCTAAGTAATTGTTGTTGTTTACTGTACCAGTTTAATTTGGTTGAACTTTTAAACTTATGATTAACCATGGTACTTAGGATTAGTTGGACACACTTATAAATAAATAATATAAAACTTTATTAGATTATATGAGTATGTTTTTTCATGAGAAATGCATAAAGATTCAACTACTGGATAAGTATGTTCTGAGATGATCTAAATTCATTTTTGTCTAATACCATTGAACTCGATCTAACACATTCATGTTTTCTGCTTCTGCTTTGAGATTTTTGTATTATCATTTTTGGTATATTCCTGTATATAAATTATATGATATGATATATGTATGACATTCAAAATTGTTCGTATGTAGACAATACTGAGTTAAGATTGCTAAAAATAGGCAATACTGATTTATGAGCTTGACCAAGAATGTGAACTCCTACAAACATTTTGAGTAGCATATAAACAAAAGAAGTAATATGATATATGTATGACATTCAAATGAAATGGTTTATCTTCAATACACATTGGAGTGTACAAACCTACTGAATTAGAATCTTAACAAAATAAGTGAGCTTTTTCATTAACTATTTTGAGTAAACATATTCAAATTAAAATACGAAATTGTAGTAATTGTTGATCTTAAGTAATAACGTTGAGATAAGTAATAGTACAATGTTAAAATATGTTCAGATTGTACGTAAAAATTGTCACAATGTTGGATACTACATAAATGAATTTTTTTTTTTAATCAAAGTCAGATTTAGTTAAAGGTTGAATGTGTTTATGTTCCATTTTGCCATGTAAGAATTCACTTCAATTGGTTGAATTTTATATAATGCAATGTAAATGTTAATCACATAATGTATTCAAGGAACATGTGTTTAGTTCTTCAATGACATGAGAAATATGTTTACTTCTTCATTGACATGAGAAATACTTAGGCTTTGTTTGAGAAACCTTGAACAATATTTTTTTTTTTTAAATATTTTATTTAGAATTATAAAAGAGTGTATATTCATAATATTTTTAATTTTCATAAAACTATAACAATCTAAAATATATTTGAAAAGGTTATGTAAACCCTTCTTCTATACAAATTTTAATCTTATATATATATATATATATATATATATATATATATATATATATATATATATATATATATATATATATATATATATATATATATATATATATATATATATATATATATAAATGCAAGGTTGTCATGATGGCAACTCTAACCACATGTCAACCTAATAGCAACTCTAAGCCCAAACCCTAATTCTAATTTTACTAATTTGACCCACACCCTAATTTTAAGTTTACTAATTTAACCCTACATAAAAAATAAATATAATAATAATAATACCATTAATAATAATGATAATAATAATAATATAAATAATAAGTAATATATATTTATTGCCACAATCTGAAATCTATTAGTTATTGAATTGACACAATATTAATAATTAAAATAATAATAATAATCATAACAACAATAATAATAATAATCATAACAAAAATAATATTAATAATAATATAAATAAATAATAAGTAATATATATTTATTGCCACAATCTTAAATCTATTAGTTATTAAATTGACAAAATATAAATAATTAAAATAATAATAATCATAACAACGACAACAATAATAATAATAAAAATAATAATAATCATAACAAAAATAATATTAATAATAATTATTAATATTATTAATATAATAATAATAATAATAATAATTAAAATAATACTAATCATAACAAAAATAATATTAATAGTAATATTAATAATAGTTATTAATATTATTAATAATATTAATAATAATAATAATAATAATAATAATAATAATAATAATAATAATAATAATAATAATAATATTGAGCCATAGCAATAACAGTTACAAATAAATAATAATAATAATAATAATAATAATAATAATAATAATAATAATAATAATAATGATAATAATAATAATAATAATAATAATAGTAATAATAGTATGGATGAAATTATACATAATCATTTTAGCAATCAAACTAATTTATATTAGAGAAGAAATAAAAAAACATAACTAAGATTTTAAAATTAATAATATATTATTTATTAAATAATAATAATATTGAGCCATAGCTATAAAAAATAAAAAATAATACTAATAATAATAATAATAATAATAATAATAATGATAATAGTAATAATACTATGTCAATAACTTACAATAACAATTTTTTTATAAATAATCTATAATAGAGAATAAATAAAATCAATTTTAATATGAATAAAAAATTTACACATAAATATATATATATATATATATATATATATATATATATATATATATATATATATATATATATATATATATATATATATATAATTTAAAACAATAATTTACAATTGAAAATAATTTTAAAAAACTGAATAAAAAAATTTTCTCTACAATGTTAAAAAATCATTCTCTTTTATTAATTTAATATTGAACTATTTTTTAAATAATTATCTACACAAATGTTTAATAAATTTTACATATTTAAATCCACAAATACTAAATAAATTATTTAAATAATCATTTTTTATATGTTAAATTAATAAGAAGTTAAATAAATAAAAATATTTTTTAATAGTAATAATAATGAAATGAATATTAATGAATGAAATTAATGAATAATTTAAAATCCATGAAAAATATTTAAAAAAAATTAATACTTAGGAGAATAGTGAAAGATTACAAAATTAAAGTAAATACAATATGAAAAGTTAATAATTTAAAAATGTCATTGATTGAATAAATATATAAATATAACTAATAAATTTTTCAGCTATTTTTTTTTCTATTATGTAACTCCTATCTTTTATTTATATTTATTCAGTCACTTATTGTCTTGATACAAATTTTAATTAATAATAAAATATATTAATTAATTATTTTTATTATTATATTCATAATCATGTGTATATAAATGTGTGATATTGAATTATCATCATTTAATATATATATATATATATATATATATATATATATATATATATATATATATATTCTAGATTTTATTGTAATAATAATAATATAATAACAATATTTTAAAGTTTAAAATATTATATACAATGACAATAATATATTATAGTTCAACCGCGCAACACACACGTCATATACTAGTTTTTCCTAAATTAAGAGTTTGAGGTGTTATGAATAAAAGCAAAACCTTCAAACCCTTCCAACCAAGAAAGAATTCTTCTATTATTTCCACTAAATCCTTCTTTTTTTTTTAAAGCCCTCTCCTCCCTTCCCCTCCAAACTCTCAAATAGACCCAAGAATTCCAAACAAAATTATCTTTAAATTTTCAATATAAATATGTTAAAATATTTGAGTATCTTTAAATTATCTTTAAATATTTGATTATCTTTAAATTTTCAATATAAATAGACCCATATATACACGTTTAAGCATCTTCTCTTGAAGTTTTGAATGGTTGATTAATAGTTTAAAGAGGGAGAAAAGGTTATTGCAGATGCTAGTTCTAGATTGTATGACCATTCTTCCTTACTCATTCAAAACAGAAGGTATTCTTTGTATGTAAACATAACATCATAAGACACTACATATATTGATATTACTAATTAATATTAGTTATATAAAATTTAGTGTTTTGCATTTTATTTCGGTTATTAGTTATCGAATGACCTAAAAAATCAATGAACTTCATCGTGCAGACGTGCATGTCTTCTACTAGTTAGTTATGATTGAACTGAATAAAAACATTTTGTGCAATTTCATAATTATGACTTATTAACATTGTAAAAAAAATAGTACACTTTATAATAATAGTTTATAATTCTATATACTAAATTAAACATTTTTTTTATAAAAAAATTCGCAATTTTCATTTGCTAACTTATAAAATTTCAAAAAAGCCAGAATATAAAATACAGTATAAATACATCTTCATATAAAAGTTTGTTTAAATAATTTTTTTAATAACTGATTTTTATTTAGATTAGTTATTAAACAAGTAACTTTCTTTCTTGAAGTTGAGACTTTTTTGACTAATTTCCTTTGTCTTTTTCTTTCTTGAGATTTTTTCAAATTTTTATTAGTGCATCATCATCTTTGGATTGACATTCTTCTTCTTGATCACTATCATGTTTAGGTTTTGAAGAAAGGGATTTTATTTTAACTTCACACCCTTCATGTTTCTCCAATTTGTAATGAGTCAAGCCAACTCATATCTTTCTACTTGATCAAGTTTCATTTCATGTTCTTGAAGTTTGCCAAATAATGCATCCAATGACATTTTAGAAAGACTATTATGTACGGATATTGTCGTCACTTTTGGTTGACTTTCTCTAGACAATAATCTAAGGACTTTTAAGTTTAGTTCATCATTGATGAAGACTTTTCCAAGAGTGGCCAAGTGATTAGTTAGGACGTAAAACCTTTTGTGCAAATCAAGAATACTTTCATGGGGCAGTATTATGAACAATTCATATTCTTGAGATAAAATATTTCATTTTGATCTTTTGACTTCTTCGGTTCCTATATGTATTACTTCCAATGTATCCCAAATTTCCTTGGTTGTTTTGCAGTTAGATACTAAAAAAAAAATTGTTCATTCTTAAGGCACATGCAAGTATGTTCTTTGCCTTCTTATCATACAACAATTTCATCTTGTTATCATCGTTCCAAGAGCGTTTTATCTTTGGTTATCCTATATTATTTACGACCTTTGTAGGAATTAAGAGTTCATTATTTACAATGTAACACCCTATAACCAAAAACTCTTTTGTAAATTAAAGCACATAAAAACACATATTTATTCAGCAATAGTGTCACACATTTTTGTTAGAACAAGATTTTGTTCTGCATTCAATCTTTAAGTTTTGATGATAACAGTACATATATTTGTTATGTAACAAATTTGTACTCTAACAGTTTCTTAAGTGTGCATATTTACTATTTTTGTTGATTAAGGATTGTTGTTTAGAAAATCATTTGAATCAACATCGTCACACATTAGAAGAACTATTCATCTGAAGTGACATCAGCAGATCTGAAGAATGTTGAATGACTCATCAGAAAAAGGATTTACAAATGCTTCTGAAGCTAAGCTACTCTTCAAGATCAAAATTCAAGCTCAGATAATTTTTTGTTTCCAGCTCAGAAAAATAAGAATGCGTTGTTTAGATAAGCTGCTCCTCTCATCTCTGAAGAATTCTTTCTAACTCTAAAGAATATTTTCTCTTGGAACGTCTATGTTACATGATTTCTTCCATGCTTTCTCTACTTTATATAAGTACATCTCAAAAGAAGAATGATCAGATGACTTGCAATATAAGCAATATGGTACAACAGTACATCACCTTTTTCCACTATTGCATGACGTATTGTATGATTTCGTCTTTGGTGTTCTCTTTGTCCCCCACGACCTTTTGGAGACGTTACATTAAACTACAAGGAAAGTTTCAACTCATCCTTCTCGACAGTCATTTTCTTGGGACTATATATATGAGACACTATCCTTTGAAGAAGATGCTAATTCACAGAGAATAACAACGCTGCTAAAAGCTATATTCAAAACTCAACAAATAAACTTCAAAGAGAAAAAGAGAAAGAAATGTCTTAGAGAAACTGTACTGAACACTCCATTGTGAGAAATCTAATTCCTAAGTTTATTTAGAACATAAGAGTTGCTACTCGTTAGATTGTGTTAACATTTGTTCTTGGAGTTTTGTTTCAATCTGCTTATTAAGAAGCATTATCTTGTAAACAAATTCATTTGTAAATCTGTTGAGATTTGTATTCCTCAATTGACTAGGTTGTCAGTCTGTATACTCGAGAGGTCTAAGGTGTCTTTCTAGACTCTTATAGGTCATTTATAATCTTTCAAGATTAGTGGATTAAGTCATTTTCTAAGGTGAAATCACCTTGGCGGGTGGACAAGATTTGCCTTTTCTAAGGTGAACTTGTATAACCGAACATGTTCCTTTTCTTCTCCCACTTAACTATCACATTGATTTATGTGAATATTATTTCTAAGAATGAATTTTTGAAAACCCAATTCAAACCCCCCCTTTCTTGTGTTTTTCTCTACCTTCAATTTCTTTTATAAAATCTCATTCTCAAAACTTTTTGAAATAAAGCAACGAAAAACTCAAAAACATGTTCAATTTAATATCTCATATTAAATATAATTCAAAATCAAACATAAGGGAATTAATTTGATGATTCTCAAGAAAACATCAAACAACTGAAAAACCCATCCCGATGTTACACTATTAAAGTGACAATGCGGGAATACTAAATAAAACTCAAAAGCAATAAATGAAGTCGACATCTACGTTAATCTTTACATGCGGCATCAACTAATGCTTCTCTACCTGGGTATTGGTACCATCGACACAACGAGCCACACAAGCAACTAAAAGGGGGTGAGAAATACGTTCATAATGTTAGCAGTGTAATAAACCGTTAGAATAGTATTATACATAACATTCACCAACACAAGAATTATTCACAACAACAATAATTGATTCACGATTCAATTATGTATGCGATGCAACCAAATTATCAACTCTATTCCATGTGGTACCAGTCTTGGACATCAGAGTTATATTACGGATTTCTTCCGTTCACCAATGATTCCCCTTTGAACCCCGACTCGTCACTGATCCCCCCTTCTGAACTAGCGAACCGTCATTGGACTGGAGTTCTGTTTACGGTGATTTCCGGTAAACAACCGCTAGTCTTCCAAACTATAATAAATATGATTTGGTTACTCGCAAGATCGACTAGATTGATCCTAGGACACATAGTCAAAAAGATTGTTATCAATGTTCATTTGAATCATATTCATGATTCGTCTTCTTCAATAAGCGTTGTTCGATTAAAGAACAAGTAATCTTGATAATCACCTTGTTATATGTAAGTATGATTTCAATGAAAAGATAAGTAACATAACATATGAAACTAAAAGGACTGTTAAAACGTAAAGAATCTTAGAATGCAGGAACGTTAAAGACTTTGAAAATAAATGACATGAAAGTAATTCGAAAGTAAATGACATTAAAGTAAAGATACAGAAATTTAAACGACAAGAAGTAAATGGAATGCAGTATTTCTTAAAGATATTTGAAAACGAAAGATAATACACATGTATTAAGGTGGTGGTGTCATACGTACATTTTCTCAGCGAACTCTTTCTCTTAACACTTGATACTTGAGTAAATATGTGAGTGATTTGTACAAAATGAACACCCAGAATCCTAACATTAAGACTCCTATTTATACTAGTTTCGACCTTAACGGTCCTACACTAATCTGCTGCCACGTCTCTCATAAGAACTTCCAGCGATGCCATCTGTTACTTGGACAGTTACGAAACCGTCTTCGAATTTCAAATCTTCCCGCCTGAGTCTGTCTTCGACGCGTGGCAGTGTAAAAAACACTACGAAAACACGCTAAGTAGTAATACTTTGGATATATTTTATAAATTTTGTCTAAGTCCCCGAAGACACACACTTTCGCTAGCTTTCAGTATTCATTATCTTCATAACGAACTTAGAAATCTTTATTCTCGAAGCATGGCCATCAGTAGCCATCTTTCCTTCGATTTTCCACTTCTTCGAAGGATAAATATTACAAGACGAAATCTTCAGCTAACAAATTGCCCCCAATAAATGCCTGTTTCGAAAATCAACAGAAATAGGCGTTTCTTGTCATCATAAGATTTCGTTTCTTATTGATCTTTGAGAGTTCCAAGACTGCTGACTAACGTCATAATCATTTATAACCCTGTTCCCGAAACGTCTTGTCATTTTCAAAGATGTCTTCTCATAACTTACATTCCCACGTTTTTGACCTTACTTCTTGATCATTACTCCTACATACTAGGAGTGAAGCCAATTTATTCAACCACCGTCGGATTAAATCACCAGCCGCCACGTGTTCTTTGGGTTTTACCCAAAAGATTTAAAAAGGGTTTCCGTTAAACCTTTAAATACTTGGTCTTGCACTTCTATACAACCTTTCATTCCTATTTCTTCATCTTCTTCAACAGAAAAAACCAACATCCTCAATCTTTTCAAAATTTTTCTTTCTTAATCAAAATCTCTCTATGGCTTCATCTTCAAATGTTCTTCAACTTGTTCTGAAGCTTCAATCAGCAACACGGTCTGGGGAACAAGAGCACATTCCAAACCCTAACACCGAAGAAGTACGCGCTATTTACGCTTCCCAGGTAATCATTCCCTTTGAACTTTCTGGAAAATCTCTTGCTTTTATGGGTCCGTTACCAGGTGAAAATATTTCATTTCTGAATAGATTCTTCCCTGCTTATTACAAGACTAGACCATTAGTTAGTAAAACTAAGATAGACGAAGATGGCTGTTCTCCCTCAGGAAAATCTGCTAACATTGAAGAAACTTCAACTGTAACCCCTTTGGCTTTGACGAAAATTAGGTTAAACTATATGACCAACGTTGTAAAAGTGTTTAGGTCAATTCCCTTAGCCAAAGATCCTGATTTGTACTATGTCTGGTTAGAAAAAGTAGAGAAACAGAAAGAATCCTTCTGGAAATCGTTAGGAATATACGATTTGATTCAATTGTCAAAAACAGGCCTAGAATATAACCAACCCATGCTAGTAGCAGCGGTTCACTTTTGGGATGCTTCTCACAACACTTTCCATCTCCCATGCGAAATGGTTACCCCCACTCTTTTCGATGTGGCTGCGATTACAGGACTTCGACCAACTGGCGAAACCTTCGATCCCAATGAGATGGATACTGATACTATTGGTTTTAATGACTCGATAGTCACTTATACTGCATTCATCCAGAAGCACCATATCACCACCGAAACGGCAGTATCTGATGAAGAGCATATTGCTTTCTTAGCGCTATGGATCTCACGATGTGCCTTCTGCTCAAGATCCATACAAGTTGCAAAGAGATACCTTTGCATGGCTAATCAGTTGCATGCTGGAAAAAAACTCAACCTCAGCCAACTGCTTTTAGGGTTTCTTTATGAAAACCTCAGCGAAGCTGCAAACCTTACCAAGAATTACAAATCCGGTACTTTGCTTTATGCTGGTCCTTTCTGGCTATTGCAACTGTGGCTTAACGCTACATTCGAAACTCATCTTCCCTTTCGAGGAAACGTCAATGAGGAATATAGCAAAATCAAGAATCGAACTATAGAAGGGACCAGGTTAGCTTACCTGACTCCAAAAGAAGAAACTGGGAAGCTTCGTGAACACTTTCTGGCGTATTCAATGATGTTTGCCCAGCGTAATCAGTTCGATCCTTCTATGGCCCCGTTTGTACACAGGACAATAGGTCCCGAATGGTTTACTCGAAAATTCCCATCAACATCTCAGGATCAACAAACTGAGTCTATGGAAATTTGGAAAGCCTTTCTGACTCCAAGGTTATTTTCTCATCGCCTTCGACCATCAAAAGGTCAATGTATTCTCGTGTGCTATCAACCAAATTTGGTCTCGAGACAGTTTGGGTTGGTTCAAATAAAACCCAAGTGCTTATATGAGAAAAGGAGCCATATGTGTTTCCATACCTTGTACTTGACTGAAGGAGAATGTGAAACAAAAATCAACAAATACGTTGGGACCACCAATTTTTCTCCTGTTCCTTTCGAACCTGCTTTTTACTCTACACCAGATTTTCACCAATGGTGGACGGATTATTATAGCTCCCAAATCTTTGATGCCGATAGTCTTGCTCAAGAACTAACTGCAGCTTTTGCTGATGTGCAGGAGGATTTTCACAAAGGTACTTCAACTCATATTAAAGAAATCCAAGCTTTTCAAAAATTCTTTGAAACTATCTACAGGCCTGATGATCTTAGTCGGACCGTTCGTGAGGCTGCAGTCATTTTGCGCGAAAAGTTTTCCGCCAAACTGGATAAGTTGAAATTGCCCTCGTATGTTCGACCAGAACTACGTTATGAAGTGGCTTTCAAACTTAATCCTCCAAAATTCCCTCCACTGCCAAGTGCGGATTTTGGTGTGGCTTTGAGCCCTCCTTTTCCAAATTGGTTTGTGTGTGGCAACGTTCTAAAAGACCTTCAAAACAGTACTAAAAAACGCGCCGAACGAGTGGTTCCGACTAAGCATACCTTGGATTCTTTCAAAGGACATCTACATATAGACCTTGAACATGTTCGTGTCTTGACTCCAATACCTGAAGGTTTGGATTCAGACAATCTTTTCGACTGACTTTTCTTTTCTTTGCTAATATACTGATTTCAGTTTCAACTACAGCTGTTGCACGAAGGAGGAAGATTAAGGAAGCTCCTGCCCAAAAGGATTCTGGGACATCTAAGAGCAACAAACCAAGTGAGAGTGACTCCATCGTCACTGACAAGAAGCCCACGGTACATACTCATCTCATATTCTTAATCTTGTACAAACTGTGAGTAGTACTCATCTTTCTTATCCTCTATTTTCTAGAGCTCGAAACCCCCAATAGGTTCGAAGCGGAAAGCTTCTTCGACAGCTGCCTCAGATGGCGAAGATAAATCCCCTCCTCGTACTAGACAAGGACACAGGAAGAAACAAAAAGCTGTTACCCCTTCAAGAAAAGGGAAAGGGATAAGTCCCTCTAAAGCTGCTTCCCCTGGCGATAAGGCATCCTCTGAGGAGTCTCCTTTGAAAGTTGCCAGCAATGCTTTCGTTGTTGAAAGTCATAATTCAAGTCCAGATAATATCCCGACCAAGGTATTTGGGTCTCACCCCACATATTATCTTGTAATTTTAACTAAATGATTGAACTGACATTTTACCTTGTTATTGCAGGATGATGCTGGCACCGCCACTTCAGGTTTTAAGGATCATGGCCTTACCATTAATGTTGACAAACTTTACGGTAATCGCCAATTTTTAACTTTCGTCAATAAACCCCTCAAAGGCTTATCTTTATGACTAACTCTGCTCCGTTTAATACAGATACCTCTGTCGCGGGGAAAAATCGTTTGTCCTTTTTCGGGATGAGACACCTGATGCCTTCTTTGGGCTCGAGTGCTCAAAAAATGATTTTTCTTTTGTACCGACCAAACTTTTTATTGTTTCCAAAGTAGGAAAAGGAAAAAAGCTGCAATAACCTAAAAAGTGGGGGAGAGATTCCGGGTAAGAGGGTTGGTTATACGAAGGGAAGGTATTAGCACCCAACGTATCTATAGTACTCTATAGGTTTCTTTGTTTTGTTTATTCCATTCTTGTTGTGGTGGAGGTTCTTGTGAAATAGGTGGGACCTAAGGTGTTTGTTTGATTATGCTCGCAAAGATCGTCGCGATCCTCTGCATACATATCCCCTAGAGGGAATCAGAGCATCTGTAGCTCGGGGTCTACGGGTGCTAAGGTTTGAGTGGTTTGAGGGAGAAGTTTTGCTCGCCAAGGATACGACCTTGTGCCTACGTATTCTCAAAGGGATGTTGAGAAAGTCAGAGCAATCATAGTTCCCACTTATGCTAGTGGAAGCAAAGGAAAAGAGACAAATGTCATCTAAATGTTCGATGTATCTAATCTATATCATCACATACATCTGTTTGATTTTTGTTTGAAAAATCTTTTCATTATAAGCCCGGGGCCATGCCACTTAGGGTGCTTAGAATGATAAAGATGTTTTTGTTTAACCAGCCTTGTGGCAAAAGTTTCAATGAAGTCAGCCTTGTGACAAAAACTTTAATTAATCAGCCAGCCTTGTGGCAAAAGTTTCAATGAAGTCAGCCTTGTGACAAAAACTTTGATTAATCATCCAGTACGGTGGTAAAACAGTTTGATTGATTAGCCAGCCTTGTGGCAAAAAAGTTTGTTTGATTGATTGATTGATTGTTTGATTGTGATGATATAGATGAGATACTCCTATCATAGAGATGATAAATGTCTAATCTCCTAGGGTATTTGATTTGGATTATGGGGATGCTTATAAGAAGCCCGTGGGTCCTTGTACGAAGCCCAAGAGGAGGCTATCCGAGGGTCCTTGCATTGTAAGCCCAAGAGGAGGCTATGGGAGGGACAATCCTGGGTCCTTGCATTGTAAGCCCAAGAGGAGGCTATGGGAGGGACACTCGTTTGTACAAAGCCCAAGGGGAGGCATGGTATAGTTGGTTTGAGCTCTTAGAGCGATTTCACCGGGAAACCATACTCTATGTCCTAACCTAAACTAGGGAGATTCTTTGCACGAAGCCCAATAGGAGGCTATGGGGAATCTAGTGTTGTACTAAGTTGAATAAGCACACATATCACACATATGAGCAAACATGAACAAGTATGAACAAACATGAACAAGTATGAACAAGCACATATATATGACAAAGTATGTGTATATAATGGAGTTTATGAAGGAAATATACCTGTAAGCATGATCCATTTGTATACACAGGGCTCGGGACTCATACTCGGGGAGAGGTCCACTTGAGTTTATTCAAAGCTATGTAAACAGGTATTTACAAAAGGGCTTGGGACTTATACCTACATGGAGGCCCATGGTATTTTTTGGGAAGATTTAAAGAAAACCTTCATTTTTGGTTTGTTATTCAAAGTTAAAAACAAACTGATTGAGATATGTACAAAAGGCGTACAATGAAATACCTAATTTCATGTACTGGAATGGGTATGTACAAAAGGGGCTTGGGACTTATACCTACGTGGAGGCCCGTGTTTTATTTTATAAAACATGGTTGATTGTTTATTTACAAACGCGTCGTTTCGTCGTTTTGAAAACAGTTTGAAAAGTATTGTTTTGAAAGAGTTTTCTGTACAAAGAAAAACTGTGAAAAGAAAGAGGAAAGGGACTTATACTCTCTAATATTCGAGAGGCCCAATATCGCTTTGAAAATCAATTGATCAAATAAAAAGATTTAATCAATAGTTTCTTTTGAAATCAAAAAGAGATGGTTTATCGTTTTTTTGAAAAGAATTGCGATCGCTTGTTTTAAAACGATTTGAAATTGAAAGAAATCAAATTAATCAAGATAAACAAAAAGATTATACTTAATTAACACCTAAATGATTAGGGTTTGATCACAAAATATTTATAAGTGATTAGGTTTGAAAATTAAATGAAAAAACAATATTTAAAGTATTTAAAAACATTTAAAAATGTATCATTTTAAACCTAATTAAAAACATATTAAATAAATCTTTTTTTGTGATTTTTTTTGATATTCATAAAATATATATATTAAATAAGAGGTGTGTAAAAAATGAATGAAAAATGAATTAATTTGGTTAGTTAAATAATTAATTGAAGTTGTGAAGAAAATGAAAGAAAATAGGTACTAAAAAATTGGTTTTGTCTCTACAAGGGTTTGAACCCACGACCTCACGCTCACCACTCAAAAACATAACCAACTGGACCACGCGCGTGGTCTGATTATCAAAGGCAAGGATTAGGTTATATTTTGAGTCAAGTTACTAAATTCAGCTTCAAAAATATGGCGCCAAGAACATGAATCCCAATTGAATTTGAAAATTCTGGAAACTGGATCAAATTGATCAAGTGAAGGGTCTAATTCACTCGTTTTTTCACAAGGATCACGATGGTGGTCTTTAATTCCATTTATTTTCACTCTAAGGGGGTCAATTCTCTGATGAACACGAAGAACCCTAATTCTATGATTCATTCTAAAATCGTGTATGTGCAAGTTAAGATGCAATTGATTGAGGGTTAATGATCCTCATAGGTGCAGAAACAAGATGGTATGCTCACATTTCATTTATGATGCGTGCAAGTATGAGTTTGAAGTTCATGAGGCTTACCTTCAAAAACGGCCAAAGTGGAGATTGAATTCTTCAGTAGAGGTGTTACAGATGCTTTGCAATGATCTGGACAGCTTCAATGATGATTATGGAACATGTTTGGATGCTTGGAGTGAACTGAATTCATCTGAGCATAGCCATGGGACCCGATCTGCAGTTGTTTGGAGTGAGGATCGAATTTGAAGATTATGAGGTTACAGGTCATATGTGAGTGTTTGGATCATTCATATGAAGTATATGGAGGGTGTTAGAAGTGATAGTTTGGGCAGATATGGCTTGATGTGAGAATTGGCATGTTAAGGTTCACTTTATGCAAACATGGAGGTGAGATGGTGATTCTGAGTTTTAAGGTGTTTTTGGGTGTGTGGATGGATCAAACACATCACATTTGATGTTTATGGGATGTTAGAACCCTCACTTTGCTCAGAAATTGCAAGAAATGGAAATTGCAATTCTCCCTCTTTGAAACTCATGAAACTTGTAACTTAAGAAAGAAGAGAGAAAACCTATGATTATGAGGTTTTGGTGTGAGTTTGAAGATGATTTGAACCTCTATTTATAGGCCAAGGATTCTGAATGCAAAGCTCTTGCAAGTTGATCAAGAAGTGATGATTTGGCTTAAGAGATAAAATGGAATCTTTCACATTAAATGCAAATGGTTAAAAGTGACTTAACCATGGTTATTTCTCTAGCTTCTTATCGTCTTCCATTCTGATCTTCAAATCAGAAAATATCATTCAATTATTGCTTCTATGCATCATTGCTTGGATTATAGGTCATGTAGTCTTGAAACTTAGTGAAAAATGGTGCAAATCCAAGTGAAAATGATCACTAATGTCAAAATTCAAAACCATGGCTACACTCCATATTTTTTCATGCTCTTGGTCATTTTGGAAAGCTCATATTACACACTTCAAAACCCTAGTTGAAAGTTTCTTCAAGACCTTTAAGGAAATGGGTGAAAAAGATCCATGAACTTTGAAGAAAATGAAGTCTTAAGTGAAATTTTCAAAAGATACCAACTTTGAAGCTCCATATCTCTTAAATGGTTGATCTTTTGGAAAAAAATTATATGTGACAAAGTTGTTCATTGGATCAAAATCTACAACTTTCATGTTGGAAGTTTTTTTCAGTTTGTAGGTGAAATTTTGAGTTATTCCCTTCCAAAGTTTGAAAAAAAACCATGAAAAACACTTAGAAATTTTTCTAAGTATGGAAAGTCAAACTTTTGACTTTTTGATTCTTGATTGATTTTCTTGATTTTTCTTGATCAAATGACTTCATATATCATACATTGATGATTAAAAACTTCAAAAGTCATGGTTGACCAAAATTCTCCAAAAGTCAATGGTGATCTTGTACAATTGACTTTTTCAGACGAATCGCGTTTCTGGAGATTTCAAATGAACCAAGCTATCCTCACCAAATGAATGGTATGAATGGATCATATTGAAGCATTAGAGGATATTGAGCCATGGTTTGAGTTGTGACACCATGTCCTGATTAAAAGGTCAGTTGTTCAGTGAATTAGGTCAAAAAACCCTAATTGTCGACCTGATAAAATTGATGACTGTGGATCTTGAATTGAGATGCAATTTCCATTGGATATTGTCATAGGGGTTATTTGAGGATGATTGAAACCTTTGATTGACTCCCTGGGGATTTTTAGGGTTTCCCAAATGTGATCCCTGATTTTAGTCCCTGATAGTTCAAAACCCTAATCTGATGATTTGAAATTTCACTGTTGATCAATCCTTGTGTAGGAGATGTCTTGAGTCAATGGATTAGGTCAAAATGATGCACTTGGGGTCTTGATATCATGTCCCAAGTCATTAGGTCAAATCCTGAGCAAAAGTCAGGAGTATGCTAGCTTCAGTCAAAACCCTAATCTGGTTGATTCAAAGCCTTTGAGCTTGTTGAAAATGAATCTCTGAGGACCAAATGTTGATTGTTGATGAAGATGATTCATTTGAAATGAAGGGAGAACAAAACCCTAATTGATTGTTGCTTGTACTGATGAGTGATTTCTTGATTAAATCCTGCTGAGCACAAGTAGCAAACACAAGCTATGCATTTTGTTAGAGATGCAAATGATGCATATGCTATGATATGAGGTGGTATCTTAGGTCAAAAATTGGGGTATGACAACCTCTCAAAACAAAACTCATGTTCTCTCCCCAGTCTTCGAAGATGCTAGGCCAATTGCCACCATATTGCCTAATGAACCAATCGAAGAAAGCCAATCCACTGACGAATCTCCACCTACTCACCAAGACAAAAATCTGGAAGAAGATCACCCATTCTCAGGCAGCGACAATGTGAACCTACAACCACATGACAGCGAAGATACTGCATCAGAGCAAGATGCTATGGAGGAGACTTCTAAACCAGAAAAACAAAATCCTCAAGGAACTTCGACTCTTGATACAGAAGCCATTCCTGGGACAACTTCGACGCTTGCCCCTGCGAAGCCTACTCCTTCGGAGCTGGAACAACTTAAGCAAACTGATCCTCTTAGTTTCCTAAAGGCTATCATGAATGTGAATACTTCTTCGCCTTCGGAACTTGATGTCTCTCCAGCTGTGACTGTAGAATCTAGTGACAAGGAAGATATTCCTAGCCTCCTTCGACAAATAAAAGAGAGATTCTTTTGGGTCAATCTTGTGGATGTTCTCAGCCGGGAACCTATTAAGAGTCACAACTTAAATCAACTTTTAAAGAAAGTAGATTTGCTTCAAGTTTCCACAGAAGTTTCAGAGGTAATTGTTCTGCTAGGTTCTCTGATTGATCAACTCCAGGCCAACATTCTTCAAAAGCAAAATGTCGAAAAAGAGCTATCTGAGACAATGGCCTCTCATGACTCTTCATGGAACTCTGCTGTGGATGCAACGAAACAAGGTGAGGCCCTCAAGCTTAAGCATTCAGCAAATCAGAAGGCTTTTGATGATTATGAGAAGAACATCAACTCCTGGAAACAAGAGATAAAGGTACTTGAGGACAAGATAAAGGAAGCTGAACATTGTCAGGCAGCCATACGAAAATCCAACCAACAGGATTTGCTCGAACTGGTGCAGTCGGGGATTAAACATTTCGAGACTGCACAGAAATTAGTGCCAGAGATCGAAAGATTGAAGAAACAACGGGCACTAATTGAGCTTCGTATGTCTTCGTGGGAAACTCAATACTTGAAGATTAAAAACAATCTCCCTGAGGATTTTAACTAGCTGTCTCCAATCCTGTAACTTGTTGCATTTTCGTTTTGTAATCGAAGCTTTTGTAGAAACATCTATTTGTATGCTTGACTTCTATTTTCTTCGTTTATATCTACAATGTTCGCCAGCACTACTTTAGCGAATCTTTCAATTTCTGCCAAAATATATCTTTAGATTTTCTACAGTGCTTTTATTTAATGCAACGTATAGACCCTGAACATCCTTCGCAGCATGCTTGCCTCTAGACTTGACGTTTCCACTTCTCTAGCCATAATCATTATTGAACAGTGACGTCACTTTCTCCAAAACGTCAACTTAAGACGTGCGTGCATCAGTTTCATGATTACTTCTCAACTTCCAAGGGCGGGAAACGGCGGAAGCCATAACTTCTCTCTTTGGAAAACCAAATGCAGTCCAATCAATCATTAACAATTTGAAACCACCCTTCAGTATCCCAGTCTATATAAAGGGTCTAATATTGCCTTCAGTTCTTCATTCATGCGCTTTCTCTCCAAACTAAACACAGAAAAAGAAAACACACAACTTCTTTCTCAAAAACTTTTCTTTTCCTTGCAATGGCTGGACCTCTTTCCTTTAATAACATCAAAGCCCTCCTCAAGAACGAGTTCAGACTTTCTGAGGATGAACTTGTTCGTAACTTCATCAACATCGAAACCCTCTTTGTCAATCAAGAACTGGACTTCTATTTTGAAGAAGTCTTGGAGGGTGCCATCTACCCCAACATGTTGGCAGAATTCTGGATGAATGCGTCCCTACGCATAGATCCTGAAGGTAGGACCACCATTGATTCTGCTATTCGACATGCTCGTCTTAGCATCACTCCCACCACTATTGCCAACCTAATGAGATGCAGTAACTCTGGGGAAACTTTTGATGACAACAGTTTCAACATGACTACTCATCTCATGTTGAGAACTCTTATGGATAACGACCGCTTCAGTGCCAAAGTTATCAGGATCTGGCACCAGATGCTCGTGGGAAATTTTCAACCTCGGAGGATTGATGAAAACAACATCATGGTTGAAGACTTGGAGTTTATCCTCTATGGTCTTCGAGGGAAGAAAATTAACATTCCTTTGATGATCTTTAAAGGACTTGTTAAGGCTGTCTCCATTGGTGTCAACCGTCAAGGGAGCGTGACCTGTCTTCCATACGGGAGACTCCTCAGTTACATTTTCCTTAGGAAAGGTGTAGTGAAGAGGATGCGCATTTCTGGAGCCATGGATATGTTCGAAGCTGAACCCTCGCCTGTGCTGTCCTTGGAAGGTTTAGACCAAAGGATTAACTAGCAAGTTTTTATCTTAGGTTTTTTTTCTTTTTTATGCTTTTTTCTTTTGTAATCTCAGATCCTGTTCTTTGGATCCCTTTGTAATGCACGTACTCTATTATGAATGAAAAATATTTTGGTGTCTCTTTAGACTCTTTTCCTTCCATTTAACAATCTATTCTGATTGTAAAGCCATTTTGATCAATGTGACATATATATTTTGACACATGCCTGACCATTTTGGCTTTCGTAGTACCCTAAGTATCTACGTTTTTGCAATCTTTACTTCGTACATACTTGGTTTATATCTCTTCAAATATTTCCCGTTTACTCTTAAGATCCTACGATCTTCTGCTAACTCTTCAATTTCGTAAGCATTGTTCGAAAATACTTTTAAGATTCGAAAGGGTCCTTCCCAGTGTGGGGACCATTTACCAAGTGTCTGATTCTTTCGATCTATAGGTAAAATAACTTTCCAAACTAAGTCATTATTAACAAAAGTTTTACCTTTCACCTTTTTGTTGTATGCTCTGGACACTCTTTCCTTTTGCCTTTTTATCATTTCCAGTGCTCGAAGTCTGTCTTCGTCCAAATCTACTAACTCATTCATCATTAACTCCCAGTACACGTTGGGAGGAATGTCTGCTTGTCTTTGTATTCTTACCGATTGCAAATATATCTCAATTGGGAGTACTGCATCATGTCCAAATGTCAACTGGAAAGGAGTTGTATTTGTAGCTTCTTTTGGAGATGTTCGACAAGCCCAGAGTGCTTGATCTAAAGTCTTATGCCAATTCTTGGGTTTCTTTCCCACATGTTTCTTAATAAGGCCAATTATTATTTTGTTTGCTGCTTCAACCTGTCCATTTGCTTGAGCGTCGTAAGGTGTAGAAGTAAATAACTTGAAACCTATTTCTCTGGCAAAGTCTTGCATTTTTCGTCCAGTAAAGACTGATTCCTGATCGGTTGTTATACTTTCTGGGATTCCAAACCTATATATAATATGTTTCTGAATAAACTCAATCACAACCTCTTGATCCACATTTGCCAGTGGTATTGCTTCGACCCATTTTGTAAAATAGTCTATTCCTACCAAAATGTACCTTTGACCTTTAGATGACTTGGGGTGAATTTCTCCAATCAAATCTAATGCCCATCCCCTAAAAGGCCACGGTTTTACTATCGTACTTAATTCGTTTGCTGGAGCGTGTTGGATACCTGCATGTTCTTGGCACTCTTGGCACCCTTTCGCAAACTCTATGCAATCTTTTAACATCGAAGGCCAATACATCCCATAACGAAACAAGAGCCATTTCATTTTGTGCCCTGCTTGATGTGCACCACATGCCCCACTATGTACGTTCGACAGAGCCAAGTATGCTTCTGCTTCACCCAAGCATTTCAACAATACCCCTTCAGGAGTTTTCTTGAACAATTCATTTCCCATCAGGAAATATGACAAGGCTCTATACTTGATTTTTCTATCTGTATCCGTCGAAGGATTTTTCAGATAGTTAATAAATGGACTCCTCCAATCTGTGTCTGCCAACAAGTCTATATTTAGTACTTCGAATTCTTTTTTGTTGGCATAACCCAATTGTGAGTTCTCTAGATCACTTGGAGAAAGTTTAGTCGACATTGCTCTTCCTCTTACTTCAATCAATTCCTCCAACTTTTCTTTTGATACTTTATATCCTGAAGCTAATTGTGCCAAGTCGTTTGCTTCCTGGTTATTTACCCTTGATACGTGTTTTAATTCCACATATTCGAATCTCTTGAGTAGCCTATTTGCAATGACAAAGTACATGATCAAATTCTCTTTGATACACTTGTACTCCTTTGTCAATTGTTTGATGACCAATTCGGAGTCTCCTTTAATTTCGACTCTGGTTGCCCCCAATTCTAACAAAGCCTCAAGTCCAGCAATTAATGCTTCGTATTCAGCTTCATTGTTGGAGCATAATGGACCTTCGATTTTATACTTGAGCTTTGTTGGAATTCCATCAGGAGAAATTATCAACATTCCAACTCCAGTACCCTCTCTATGTGTTGAACCATCGAAGTATAACTTCCAAGGTTTTAAGTCCACATAATGCTGATGATTCTCGACCACCGCATGGTCGACAATGAAGTCTGATACAATTTGACCTTTCATTGCCTTGAGAGGCTGAAATATTAATGAATATTCAGTAAGGGCCAAAGCCCACTTGCCAATTCGACTATGTAATATTGGCTTAGATAACATATGTTTAATAACATCACAATGAGATGAAACGTAAACATCAACTGGCTTTATATAATACTTAAGTTTGATACAGGAGAAATACAAGCAAAGTCAGAGCTTTTCTATATCAGTATATCTAGTCTCTGCATCATTGAGTACTCTACTTAAGTAATAAATGGCTCTTTCGATGCCATTCTCATCTTCTTGTGCCAGCATGCTGCCTATTGTTTTATCTGATGCTGAAATGTATAGGCGCATGTGCTTCTTCCCATTTGGGGGAGACAGAATTGGTGGACAAGTCAAGTATTGCTTTATCTGATCGAAAGCTTCTTGATGTTCAGCGCGCCATTCAAACTTTCCTTGCTTAAGCCGTAGTAGAGGTGAGAAGGCTTGCGTGCGTCCACTCAAGTTAGAGATAAATCTCCTTAAGAAATTTATCTTACCCAATAATGATTGTAGTTCTTTCTTCGTGGATGGAGACTTGGTTTCCACAATGGCTTTTGTCTTGTTCTGGTTAAGTTCTATCCCTTTTTTGTGGACTACGAAACTCAAGAAATCACCTGCCTGCACAAAGAAAGCACATTTGAGGGGGTTCATCTTCAAGCCATATCTCCTCATTCTTTCGAATGATTGGCTCAGATGATCGAGATGACTCACACCTGAGGTAGATTTTACCACAATGTCATCTATATATACTTGCATGAATGTTTCTATAAAGTCATGAAATATAGAATTCATTGCTCTTTGATAAGTTGCCCCAACATTTTTCAAACCAAAAGGCATCACAACCCATTCGTAAGTGCCTATTGCCCCTGGGCAACGAAATGCTGTTTTGGATACATCATCTTCTGCTATAAAGATTTGATTGTATCCCGAATATCCATCCAACATGCTCAAATACTCAAAACCTCCGGCTGAGTCTACTAGCATTTCCGCTACAGGCATGGGATACTCGTCTTTAGGAGTAGCTGCATTAAGGTCACGAAAGTCTATGCATACTCTTAATGAGCCATTATTTTTAATTACAGGTACTATATTAGCAATCCATTCAACATACCTTGTAGTTTGGATAAATTTGCAACGCAAGAGCCTTTCGACCTCTGCTTTAATCTTCGAGTGAATCTCTGGCGCGAATCTTCTGGGAGTTTGCTTTATAGGCTTCTTCCCTTCTTTTATTGGTAATTATAATTCGACTAAGTCTCTTCCTAGACCGTTGCTTTTAATTCTGGTTCTAGTTTTGCGCTGATATATGTTATCCTTTTTTGATCATTGTCTCCAAGATTTACTTCTTCAAGTGGATCTTGGGCCAACATCTTTATGTTCGACGCCATTGGGTCTTTTTCGAATCCCAAAGGTTCCTCGTCGTATATTGCATCTAACCTTTGATTTGGTTCTTCTCTTATGATCTCTTCGTCTGGAGCCGTGTCTTCAGAGAGTTCGAAACTCGTACGTATCTCCAATTCTGTTATTCCTTCTTTGGTTAGAACTGCATCTATCTTTGTATCTGATAGTTCGGCTTCGAGAGCCGCCTTCCTTTTGTTCTCGGCCACATAGGCCGAAATCTTTTCGAAGAACGAAGACTCAGACATGATTAATGTCATCGTCCCAGCCTGTTGGCCGTACTGTCGGATAATTCTCCAATGGTGCTATATCTGCTGGACCATCCATGATCTCTCTATCCCATTGGAATCCATTTGGGTGTAAAGTTAAATAGTACAATGCATTCTTATTTGGGGTATACATTTCTTCTGCAGCATGACAAGGGCCTATGTTTGCCAGGTTCCTATCGAAGTTGGTTTTATTCACCTGGTTGACTTCAGCCATATAGTAACTCTGATCACCTTCGATATTCTCCACTATACCATCTTCCCTCCAAATTGTCACCCTCTGATGCATTGTTGAGGGCACAGCTTCTACCCCATGAATCCATTCTCTACCAAGCAAAAGGTTGTAGTTTGCTTTTGCTGGTATAACCATAAACATAGTTGGCCTAGTAACTGAGCCTACTGTCAAATTGACCTGAACGACTCCCTGTGTTTGTCCTATTTTGCCTTCGTAGTTAGATAAAACCATGTTATGTGGCCTTATATCCGTATCGAACATACCAATTCTCTTTAGCATGTATTGAGGCATTAGGTTCACTGCTGCTCCCCCATCAACTAGGACTTTATTAATGCCAACATTCTCAATCTTTGCCCTGATATAGAGTGGATTCAAATGATTTCGCATACCCTCATCAGGCCTTTCGAAGAAAGCATTCTGTTCTTCAACTGCACCATTATTCAGCACATAGTAACACACAGGTCAGTGTTTTGCCATTTCTTCGATATCAGCCTCTTCACAGTCTTCCACTTCAGTTTCCTGATTAAACTCGTGAGGGAGTACGGATACAACATTGCAATTTAAGTTTATAGATGACACTCCATCAGAATCAAAATCATTTGTCATTCTATCCTCTTCTTTCCAGGAATTTGAACGCATCTTTTCTTCTTCATCCAAGAGTTTTTCAGCTTCGAATAATCTGCGTTCCACCGGAGGTTTGTTTGATTTTGCCCCCTGGTGTGGGACTTGGTTGCTACTAGATTCTCCAGTTTCTATTGGCCTGTATTCCTTCTGAGCCTTTTTTATTCTCTGATGCCTTCTCCATTGGGACCGAGACATAGGATTTTTTCCTTTATAATTCTCCAATCGATACGCCTCTCGACTTGGCCTTTGAAATTGTTTCCTATATGCCATTGCAGTTCTTCCTCCTTGGTCCCAACTTCGCCATTTGTTGGTTCTTGCGTCAGCTTGCACCCACCTATCCCTGGGTGCATCTGCGGGGATTTTGAATGTTACCCTTCGAGCTCTGGGGTGTGGGCTATCAGGCCTCTCTGTTGGAGTCCATATGTCGAAACCATACAGGTTAGGACGCAACCCCTGAGTTTATCGACTCATGTAGCAGTACACACGTTCGAATGATCGTGCTAACATTTCATCATAGACTGCCCCACATCTGGGGCACAGAGCAACTTCAGTGTTTCCTTTGTGGCATCTGACCAAAAATCCTACTAAGCTTTCCTCCGTCCTTGGGTACAGTTGTAGTAGGGGATTTGGCTCTCTTCCTGGGTGTTCCCATCTTTCACGTCGAGCCCTTTCGAAGTTGGCTTCGACCCTTCGATTCAGCATGATCGAACACCTTGGGCACATCCATTGTTTACCACCATTTCTCTCATGGCAATTCCAGAGGTAGTCTTTGAGGCTCTCAGTTTTTGGAGGAACTTCGATGCCCCCATTTTACCTCGTCAGCCATGTCTCTAGTTCGCCAAACTCAGACACTGGGCGTCTGGCGCTGACCATGTTAACCACTGCTGGAGGAACTTCAGAGATTTGGATTTTCTGGAGTTTCATCCTGAGGTCTTCAGTGGCCTCACTATTTTCTTCCTTCGATGCTTCAGTTATCTCTGTCTTGGAAGATTCTTCAACATCAGTATTGAAGACTATGTCACCATTTAGGCTTTCAGTAGCCTGCTTTCCATTGAACATTGTTTTAGTTTCCACAACTTCGACTTCAGATGCCTCCACCATGTTGATATCTTCTACCTCACAGAGGCTAGCGTCAGCAATGTTCAGGGGATTGGTATCGACCCTCATGTGACTCTTGGTCTTGTCAGCAAACTTCAACCTTCCATCATTGATAGCATTTTGAATTAGATCCCTGAAAAGAAAACATTGAGAAGTTTTATGGCCTAAAAAACCATGATATTTACAAAAACCTCTTTTCTTCCGTTGTTCCAACGGAGGAATTTTGGAATTTGGAGGCAGTATCATTTGGCCATCTTTTACCAGTAAATCAAATATTTCATCACACTTGGTAACGTCGAATGTATAAATTTTCTTAGGGAACCTATCATTCTTATCGTTTTCTACTGGGTTTTTTCCATTTGCAGGATTTAGCAATTTGCAGGCATAAGGTGGCGCCTCTTTCAACTCAGCCAAGTCTATTTCGATTTCTTCAGGGCTATATGAGTCATTGAAAGACTCATCATCAGCGTCCTCAGCTTCGACGTACGCTACCCTTTCCTTTTTATAACTTTTATTTGCCCTCACTTTTTCTGCCTTCAGATGTTCGACCTGTCGAACCCTGTCTGCTAATTGGGCCATGTCCCTAAGGTATTGGGTATCTAGATTCTTTCTTATTGAATAATCTAGACCACCCGCAGCCATCTCGACAAGTTCATGCTCTGGGACTGTTGTAAAACACCTTGATTTCAACAGACGGAACCTATTCAAGTAGTCATCAATTGTTTCTGTGAATTTTCTCTTAACACTGGCCAATTCTTTCAAACTTATCTTAGTTTGGCCCATATAGAATTGCTCATGGAACAACCTTTCTAAGTATGCCCACGCATCTATCGAATTTGGTGGCAACGTAGTAAACCAAATGAAGGCATTTTTTGTCAGCGAACTAGGAAAATATTTGATCCTTAAATCCTCGTTTCCCGCTAAGTCTCCTGCTTCTGTCAAATATCTAGCAATATGTTCCACCGTTGACTCATTAGTTTCGCCTGAAAATTTTGTAAATTTGGGTACCTTAGTGCCCCTAGGCAATTCTGCCTGCATGATATAATCTGATATAGGGGATGTATAATTTGGACGTCTAAGTCCAGTACTAAGGCCATTATTGGCCATAACCCTTTCTATCATGGCAGTTAAGTTATTTTCTGTAGCCAGATTTTCTCTTCTGACTCTTTGGACAACCTCATCTGGGTGTTCGTTCCTACCCACAACCCTTAATCTGGGTCGCTCCTCCTCCGTTTCCTGTCGAACGGGGATGGTTCTTTGATTTGACGCCTCTAAGTTAATTACGGGAGTTCCTTCGATTGTCTCTGTTCTTCGTGAGGGGCCTACATCCCTAGTGGCTGTCCTAGATAACGGAACTATATCTTGTACACGTTCCATAATGGGCCTCTCTTCTTGATTCGAAGGTTGTTTGTCTTTCCTTCTAGGTGGTGTTACTCCCATGAACTCTGCCATTCGATTCATTTGAGATGATATCTTTTGGAAAGTCTACACGTTTTCCCTATTTGTAGTAGCAATATTTGTCACTAGTGGGTTTAAAATTGAAGTCAATTCTCTGGCCAAAGCCCCTAGCATATCATGGTTGCTTGCATCCATTTCTTGTCGAAATGCTGCTTGGTTATTTGTGGTAAAGTGGGGCATCTGGGTAGAAAAACTAGTGTTGTGTGCACTTCGACCCACTGAACCAACATTCGGTGAAAATGTCGCATTGTTAGTTGGGGCATATATAGGTCCTGCCCCTCGTACGCCCGTTCCATATTGGTATGGCATTCCATATGGATTATTTGGTCTCCATTCGAAAGCAGAATTCGTGCCTTGACCAAACAAATTGTTTGCAGCATTTGTCGAGGAAAATGGTATGTCCTCTGCACTTGTGGATGAGGGCGCGGTTGTCGACACTGAAACTGGAATAGTCCCTGAGGGTCCTGTATTATTTTCAGGCATAGCCTGGGAATTATCTGCAGGTCTCGATCCATTTGGACCCGTTGTATCCCGTGTCCCTTGAGTGGAAGTCAAATTTGCCGCTCCTGATCCTGAACCTTGTGGGGGATCTTGATCACCCCCTGCACTGGCCGTAACGACCATTTTCCTGTTGTACCTTCGTTTGGGAATCGGTTGTGCACTGTTCGTTAATTTACCGTTCCTAAGGTTCATACAAGGTCTTGATATTGTCTAGACAAAAATAAAGCAATTGATTAAAACAATCCGCTTGACACTGTCCCACCGGGTGTGCCAATTTGTTTACGGTGATTTCCGGTAGACAACCGCTAGTCTTCCAAACTATAATAAATATGATTTGGTTACTCGCAGGATCGACTAGATTGATCCTAGGACACATAGTCAAAAAGATTGTTATCAATGTTCATTTGAACCATATTCATGATTCGTCTTCTTCAATAAGCGTTGTTCGATTAAAGAACAAGTAATCTTGATAATCACCTTGTTATATGTAAGTATGATTTCAATGAAAAGATAAGTAACATAACATATGAAACTAAAAGGACTGTTAAAACGTAAAGAATCTTAGAATGCAGGAACGTTAAAGACTTTGAAAATAAATGACATGAAAGTAATTCGAAAGTAAATGACATTAAAGTAAAGATACAGAAATTTAAACGACAAGAAGTAAATGGAATGCAGTATTTCTTAAAGATATTTGAAAACGGAAGATAATACACGTGTATTAAGGTGGTGGTGTCATACGTACATTTTCTCAGCGAACTCTTTCTCTTAACACTTGATACTTGAGTAAATATGTGAGTGATTTGTACAAAATGAACACCCAGAATCCTAACATTAAGACTCCTATTTATACTAGTTTCGACCTTAACGGTCCTACACTAATCTGCTGCCACGTCTCTCATAAGAACTTCCAGCGATGCCATCTGTTACTTGGACAGTTACGAAACCGTCTTCGAATTTCAAATCTTCCCGCCTGAGTCTGTCTTCGACGCGTGGCAGTGCAAAAAACACTACGAAAACACGCTAAGTAGTAATACTTTGGATATATTTTATAAATTTTGTCTAAGTCCCCGAAGACACACACTTTCGCTAGCTTTCAGTATTCATTATCTTCATAACGAACTTAGAAATCTTTATTCTCGAAGCATGGCCATCAGTAGCCATCTTTCCTTCGATTTTCCACTTCTTCGAAGGATAAATATTACAAGACGAAATCTTCAGCTAACAAGTTCTTACATATATCACAGACGCAAATGATGCATGATATGCAACAACAACATACAAGCGAAACAATCACCATGGGTTCCTCTTCAAACCGTAAACATTGCCTATTAAGGCCACCACAGTAATTTCTCATCTGAACTAGTCACCTCAACAATATACACATATACATGTAATAACATATCAACACACGTATATAGTTAAATTTTCATTCAACATTACTCAACAACATGGTAAACATGTTATTACTAAACAAATATACTCACTAACAGAGTAACTGTAATATTTTACAACTCATATATTATTACTCATTATTTTTTACTCATCGACAATTAAACAAATAACTCCACATCCTTTACAGAATCAACAGGTTCAACTCATAACCCATCATAGTTCTCAAGTTTAGCTGCCAACTACCTAATAACTTTACTCTAAACTACTTTATAACTCAATTTGTAACTCTTTTAACTTGACAGCCTTAAACAAGTAATAATATGACACACCACATATGATTACTTCACTGATAACTTGCACCCTTCTATTTTCCATCAATGGACCAATCCCACCTTGCAACCTCTTACCAATAACCATCATATAATTGACCATCAGTCCATATCACCCACCAAACCATATAAATAATCTCATGCATCCTCTTTCCCCCTTCACGTCTACACCCGATACCTCCCCATCACCTACACCACAGGCCCATCTTGCACCACCCATTAAGATTATGGCCACCCATAGCATGCAGAATATCTAGAAACTTAGAAAACTATTTAATCTTTCTATTACCACTGATGATTCGACCTTCTCACCTCTTCCTAAAAATCCCAAAATAGTCCTATTTGACCCAAATTGGAAATCTACAATGCAATCTAATTTAATGCTCTTATTATAAATAATACGTGGGATCTGGTTCCACGACCTTGTGATGTTAACATTATTCACTGTATGTCGATTTTCCATTATAAAAAGAAATCTAACGGTTGTTTTGAGAGTTATCAACCTCATATTGTAGGTGACGGCAGATCACAAATTGTAGCATATTCAATTACTCATTTTCGATTATTATGGATTTTATTTTGATTTTTAAGTATTTAACACAATATATTATTGAAATTCTGGTAATGCATATTCCATATGTCGTATAGGATGTCGCGACATCTAATCTGACTTAAACAACAATGGCAAGGTGTAAACATAATCAACCAATACTTAAAATTAAAGAGAACAAGGGTAATTATTAGCCTAGTTCAGTGTACAACAACACCTAATCTAGGGAAAAATCTGCACATGAAGGAGAGCTTGTTACAACAGAAGTCTCGATATAGGTGGGTGAAGGAGGGTGATAACAATTCAAGATATTTCCACAACTTTATGAAGTTAAGGTACAAGAGGAATTCTATCATAGCTGTAAAAAATAGGGAAGGTTTGTTAGTGGAATCTGTTGCAGAGGTGAAAAATGCAATCAAGTCTCACTTTGTTGATAGATTTAATAGCAGCGATATCTCAAGACCTTATCTGCGAAATCACTCATTCAAACAATTGCCTAACCAAGAGGCTTGGTTTTTAGAAGCGGGTTTTATAGAGGAAGAAATCAAGGAAGTGGTCTTTGATGGTGATGGGGACAAAAGTTCTGGCCTGGATGGATTCAACTTGGAATTCTTTAGAAATTGTTGGGAGATTGTTGGAGAAGAAGTCGTGTCCTTCTTTAAAGATTTCCATAAAGGTGGCAAGCTTCCTAAAGCTGTGAATGCTGCTTTTTTAGTCCTTATTCCTAAATGCGACAACCCCCAAAGCTTATAGAAATATATACCCATATGCCTCATTAGTGATCTGCTCAAAATCATCTTAAAGCTGCTCGCGGCTAGACTAAGGAGGTATATTGGAAAGTTGATATCTTGTAATCAGACGGAATTCATACCGAAAAGACAAATCTTAGATGGGGTTTTGGTTACCAACGAAATTATTGACTACGCAAAGAGATACAAGAAGGAGTGCTTATTGTGTAAAGTAGACTTTTCCCAAGCTTATGATTGCGTGGATTAGAACTTTTTGAGGTTTATGTTAAAAAGCATGGGTTTTAGAACTAGGTGGATGAAGTGGATGGAATTTGTTGTGTTTACTAGTTCAATGTCCGTTTTGGTGAACCGTAGCCCGACAAATGATTTTCAAGTCACAAAAGGCCTAAGACAAGGAGACCCCCTCTCTCCTTTCTTATTCACAATTGTAGCGGAGGGTCTAGCGGGGATGGTGAGGCAAGCTTCAAGTGTAGATATGTATAAAGGTTTTCAATTGTCAGGAGAAGTTGATTATAGTCTCTTACAGTTCGCAAATGACACTATTCTATTTGGAGAAGGCTCTTGGGATAATCTGTGGACGTTGAAAGAAATATTTAGGGGTTTTGAGCTGGTTTCTAGTCTTAGAAATATTCTGGCTAAGACTAAGTTTTACGCAATAGGTTGCTCTCAAACTTTCTCGGATGTTGTAGCTTCTTTCTTAGGTTGCAAGGCAGATAAGTTCCCTTTTAAGTTTCTGGGCTTTATCGTTGGTGGCAATCAAAGGAGCCTAAGCTTTTGGAATCCAGTTATTAGCTCATTGAAAGCGAAACTTGCAGGTTGGAAAGGGGAGCTTCTCTCTATAGGAGGTAGCGTCACATTATTGAATAGTGTGATATCAAACATTACTATTTATCAATTGTCATTTTTCAAGGTTCCTTCGAAAGTGGTTAAGGAAATCAGAGCAATTCAACGAAAATTCTTGTGGCAAGGTGTTGTGGAGAAGGGTAGTGTGGCGTGGGTTAAATGGGACATTGTTTGCAAGTCTAGAAAAAGGGGTAGGCTCGGTGTAAAAGATATTGGTAAGTTTAATATGGCCATATTATCAAAGTGGTTATGGAGATTTTTGGTAGAGGAGGGAGCTATTTAGAGCGGTGTGATGAAGGTTCGATACGGCGATTTAAGATCAAGGTTATGGAATAGCGATGTTGGATGCTATGATACAAAAGATTCTTTTTAGTGGAGGGATTTAGTGGCACTGTGTGCTAATTCTCATGGCTTACTACATAATACTACTGTTAAACTAGACATGGGCAATGTGGCTCGTTTTTGGAATTCTCATTGGCTTGACAGAAGTTACTTGTTTGAATTTTACCCCAGGCTGTACCAGGAAACTGCATTTAAAAATGACATTGTACAAAATATGGGGTACTGGAGAGGAGATACTTGGTGCTGGAATGTTATTAGAGCACGAGAGGTATTAGGACAGAAGGCGTCAACAGAGCTGGCAGAATTGCAAGAATTGCTGCTGGATACCGAATTGAATTTCAACACTGAAGATGTTATTGTTTGGCCTTTTGACATTTCCAAATGCTATATGGTTCGTTCTGGTTACAAACCGTTAATGCAAGACCAAGTCGGTGGTGTGATGGATATTGGTACTACTCAAGGGCTGAACATGATTTGGGCGGCTCAGGCACCATTAAAATTAAAGATATTTGGCTGGAGATTACTTCACGATAGATTGTCGACGAGGAAACAATTGTTACGAAGAGGAATTATATACCGCATAATCAAGGGGCCCTTTGTGTATTTTGCGAACAACATAGTGAAGATCCAAACCATATCTTTATCTTCTGTTCTAAGATTCAAAGACTGTGGTCAAGTATTACTCAATGATTGGATCTAGACACTCACTTTGCAGTAGACTGCTTCATCCAAATCCGGATGAGCGTATCCTCTTTGTCGGGCAAGAAGAAAAAGGGCTGCAATTATTTGGGTGACTATTTGGTGGTGCATTTGGAAGGTTCGAAATGATATGATTTTCAATAATACAGTTTTTGATAACGAAGAATTATTTTATTCGATCCTGTGGTATTCTTGGTGGTGGCTTGCAGTAGCAGCCAAAGATAGAATTAGGTGTAATTTTTATGAGTGGTTTAAAAACCCGTCTATGTGTATGTGATTTGATTTTGTTGAAATTCAAGTTTTCATGTTCTCTCTTGTAAGGGTTGAGTATCCCTAGTACTCTCTTCTTTAAATCAAGAGTTATTTATGGAAAAAAATAATATATGATCCTAATATTACACCGTGGCTGCCTATGCTGTCCAACCACTATTTTAAACCACACTTGGCAGAAATAAGCACAATTTCATACACTTAGCCATGATTTTCCTATACAGTCCAGAAGTTGTCCACATAGATAAATAGATGAATTCTTAGTTTGCTCGATAAATCCGAAACTGTCATTGTGTTTCACTACTGTATATATTTATCGAATTTAAGTGACAAATCTCATGCATAGTCCAAATAGTAGCAAATATATATGAAACAACTGTATTACGAAGACATGCTAATTTTCTTGGTGGTCCCTGTGTTTCCACTTCTTTATATATGAAGCACCTATATATAAAATCATAGATATGCATTAGTAGTCTATATAAAAACATGTTAATTTTCTTGGTGGTCTGAAACTTTGATCATTTCTGTTGGTGGTATTCTAAAGGTGGCATGTGATAAATTACGGTGTTGCAGTATTCTGCAGAGGAAAACTGGATTTAGTCACTTTTTGCACTATACTTCCACTGGTGGAAGATATGCTTTAAAACTGCTATTTTATTGAATTCACCACCAACTGCTATATATTTTTCTTAGCATTACAAAGCCTTTATATAGTCTTGAATCAAAACTGACACAGAATACAATAAGATGATAATTAAGATGAGGACTCTTGGTTCTCTTAATCTTAATGTTACAACTCTAACATAACTCTAAATAAAGACAATAATTAGAATTTGATGGTTGCAATTCTCTCATAATTCTTACTAAAGCCAGTGGCGGTTACAACACATTAATTTTAACACTCCCCCTTAATGTGTTGCTCTTTAAATCCCATTGCTTCTCTAAGTTGTTGAAATCTTCCTCTTGGTAGTGCTTTAGTAAAAATGTCTGCAAGCTGCTCTTGTGAACTGCAGAACACTAACTGCACATCGCCATCTTCGATCACACTTCGAATGAAGTGGTGCTTTATATTAATATGTCTTATTCGACTGTGGAAAACAGGATTCTTCGCCATGGCTATTGCTGATTTATTGTCACAGTGAAGCAGCAGACTTTCTTCTTGCTTTTCTCCGATATCTTCAAGTATTCTTCTCAACCACAATGATTGATGTGTAGCCAAACCATCTGCCAAATATTATGCTTCAGCTGAAGATTGCGCTACAGTGTCTTGTTTCTTCGAACACCAAGAAATTACTCCTGAACCCAGACTGAACACATAACCAGAAGTGCTTTTCATGTCATCAACACTTCCGGCCCAATCACTGTCACAGTAGCCTTTAATTTCGAGTTTAGAATTCTTTTCAAACCTGATTCCATGTTCCATGGTTCCCATGACATACCTTAGAACTCGTTTTGCTGCTCCAAGATGTAAATGACTTGGTTTACTCATGAACCTTGAGAGTAAACTAGCAGCGAACATTAAGTCGGTCGTGTAGCTGTTAGATAAGACAAGCTTCCAACCAAACTTCTATACATGCTTGCATCTACTAATCTTCCACCATCTTCCTTTTTTAATTTTTCATTCACCACTAAAGGAATATCAATAGGTTTGCAGCCATTCATGCCAAACTTTTTCAAAATTTTTTCAGCATATCTCCTTTGACAAATAAAAACTCCATATTCATCTTGGTAAACCTCAATACCAAGAAAATGATGCAGCAAGCCAAGATCACTCATCTCATATTTTTTCATCATTTCTATTTTAAAATTTTCAACCATTTTCTTGTTGTTACCCGTATACACCAAATCATCAACATAAAGGGCAACAAGAAGGATATCATCTTTACCTTGATGCTTCACATACAAGGTATGCTCACTCTGACTTCTTTGAAATCCTTGTTGAATGAAGTAGCTGCCAATTTCACTATACCATGCTCTAGGGGCTTGTTTCAATCCATAGAGAGTTTTCTTCAACTTGTAAACTTTTTCTTCTTCGCCTTTAGTCACAAAGCCTTGAGGTTGCTGCACATATACCTCTTCTTTTAATTCTCCATTCAGGAAAGCTAACTTCACATCAAGTTGGTATAGGTTCCACCCTTTCTGAGCTGCTAATGCAATAACTGTTCGTACAGTATCCAATCTTGCAACTGGGGCAAGAGTTTCACTATAGTCAATTCCAGGCTGTTGTGCATAGCCTTTTACTACCAATCTAGCCTTGGCTCTTTGAATTGACCCATCTGGATTATGCTTTAATTTGTACACCCACTTTACTCCAATAGCTTCTTTGTCATTTGGCTTTTCAACTAGCTGCCATGTTTTGTTTTTCTCAATGGCATTTATCTCTTCTTGCATCGCATTCCTCCAAACATCTTCTTTGATTGCTTCATCAAAATTTTCTGGTTCCACGACACAATAGTTACATCTTGCATAAATATCACTCAAATCCCTCAATTTTATTGGAGTTGAGCTGGGAGATGATGAACTTGAACTTGGTGAACTTGGAGAGGGTGAGGAACTTGGTGTACATGGAGCTGGTTGCTCATTCTCAGCTGCTGAATTTTGTTGTTGTAAAATGATTGTAGGGACTGTTTTCTCCTTCATTTTGTCTTCTTCCCAATTCCAAGAAGCATTCTCATCAAATACGACATCCCGACTAATGATCACCTTGTTTGTCTTTAAGTTGTAAAGTCTATAGCCCTTTGACATAGAACTATAGCCAATAAAGACACATCTTTCACTTGTTTCTTCCAGCTTTGTCCTCTTTTGTTTTGGAATTTGAGCATAGCAAACACATCCAAAAAATTTAAGATGGTTCACCGACGGTGTTCTTCCACTCCAGGCTTCAAATGGAGTCTTTTTCCACACGGCCTTTGTTGGACACCTGTTCATCAAATACATAGCAGTGTTAACGTCCTCGGGCCAAAAGGTTTTAGGTAAACCTTTCTCAAGTAGCATAGATTTCACCATCTCCATCACAGTTTGGTTCTTTCTTTCAGATACACCATTTTGCTGAGGTGTATAGCCAACAGTGAGCTGTCTTTCAACACCTTCATCTTCACAAAATTTGTGAAATTCATTTGAGGTGTACTCCTTCCCTCGATCACTTCTCAGCATCTTTATAAATCTGCCACTTTGTTTTTCAACTAATGCTTTAAAATTCTTAAAGATTACAAACGCTTCAGATTTTTGTCTCATGAAATATACCCAAGTCATGCGGGTAAAGTCGTCAAGAAACAAGATAAAGTACCCGTTTTTGCCATGAGACAAAGTATTCATAGGGCCACACACATCTGTGTGTACAAGTTCCAACACTTGTTTGGCTCTCCATGCACCTTCCTTTGGAAATGGTTGTCGGTGGTGTTTGCCAAGGACACATCCTTCACACACACCAGATTTTTCTTTGATTTTTGGCAGCCCATACACCATCTTCTTTTGATAGAGTAACTTGAGACTTTCGTAATTCAAATGCCCAACTCTCTTGTGCCATAAACACGAGTCTTTCTCTTCTCTGGCCATCATGCTTACATTTTTCTCATAGTTAAAAGATAGTGGAAAGCTCCTATTGCTAGTCATCTTCACAACGACAACACTTCTTCTTTCTGATTCAAAAATTCTGCACTCTATATTCTCAAAGTTTAGAGAATAGCCGTGCTCCAGAAGTTGTCCAATGCTAAGCAAATTTTCGTCTAATTCTGGCACATAAAGCGTATCATGTATGACCTTGCTTCCTTGCTTCGTGGTGACTCCAATGCTTCCTTTCCCTTTCACTTCGACATGTTCTCCATTGCCCAATTTAACTTTTGAGCCAAATGAAGAATCAATGTTTATAAATGCTTCCTTCTGTCCAGTCATATGGTTGCTACAGCCGCTGTCCAAATACCAAACATTTTTACCTTCTTCATGCAATGCTTTTTGACAAGCAAAAAACAAATTTCCTTCATCAAATTCTCCTTCTGTGTACGAAGCTTGTTGCTGATTTGCAAGACGACAATCCTTTTGAAGGTGCCCGAATCTCTTGCAATTGTGACATTGCGGTTTGCCTTTGTTCCAACAGTTCTTCTCGTCATGAGTGCCGCTGTTACAAATTTTGCACCATTTGTTTGATGCTTCATTCCATCTTCCGCCATTTGCGCCTCTTCCAGATCTGCCACGTGAGTTTCGACCTCTGCCTCTGCCTCCTCCAAATCTGCCACCTTTAGAAGACTCACCTCTAGTTTATATTTGGGGCTTATTTTCACCATTGTTGGGCTGAATGTTGAGTTTAGATTGAAAGGCACTCTCAATTGATTTTTCAGAATGTCGTAACATCCTTTGCTCGTAGGCTCTCAAAGACCCCATCAACCCTTGAATAGTCAAGGTTGATAGATCCTTGGTTTCTTCTATCACACCCACCATTGGGTCAAATCTTGCTGTCAAACTAATCAGAATTTTGTCAACAATTTTGCGATCTTCTATCGTATCACCATGCGACTTAATCTGATTCACCAACTCGGAGAGTCTGTTGAAGTACTCATTCAGGCTCTCGTTCTCCTTCATCCTTTCATTTTCATAATCTCTCTTAAGAGATTGAAGCTTCACCGTTCGCACCTTTGAGCCTCCTTCGAACTCTTGTTGTAGGATACTCCAGGCTTCTTTCGATGTTTTAGCTCTCATAATCCTTGGGAAGATGGATAGAGTGACTCCTCTTTGAATCATCCCGAGAACTCCAGCATTTGTGATATTCTTCTTCTTCTTCAACTCTTCAAGCTGTTGGCTTGATTCTTCAGCTTTTTCTTTTGATTTTTCAGCCGCCGTTGGTGTCGGTTCTTCATATCCGGTTTTGACGTACTCTAGAACATCAAAAGATGTGAATAGAGTCTCCATTTTAACAGCCCAAAAATCATAGTTATTTCCTTCAAATAGAGGAACTTTGACATTGCTGTAAGTTGCGGAAGGGTTGTTTGTAAAAGCCATAACTTTTGTTGTTTTTGCTGCAGCTGCAAGGATCTGCAGCTCTGACACCACTCTGTTGGTGGTATGTGATAAATTACGGTGTTGCAGTATTCTGCAGAGGAAAACTGGATTTTGTCACTTTTTTCACTATACTTCCACTGGTGGAAGATATGGTTTAAAACTGCTATTTTATTGAATTCACCACCAACTGCTATATATTTTTTTTAGCATTACAAAGCCTTTATATAGGCTTGAATCAAAACTGACACAGAATACAATAAGATGATAATTAAGATGAGGACTCTTGGTTCTCTCAATCTTAATGTTACAACTCTAACATAACTCTAAATAAAGACAATAATTAGAATTTGATGGTTGCAATTCTCTCATAATTCTTACTAAAGCTAGTGGTGGTTACAACACATTAATTTTAACAATTTCTATCTATTGATCGTTGTACATTAATAAAATCATAATAGGAATAATAGTGCAGCATAATTATACATTGTGGCCGTTTTTTTATTCAATACTTAATACCTTTGTCATACTACTCACCATGCTTGAAAATGTCATACTTATGTTCACTTATATTTCCATAGCTGTTATATTTATTGGTTATACTTTTTCCCCAGATTAACAATGCAACATTTTCACCGATATCATGCAATTTCTGTAAGAAAGAAAAGGTGGTGTGTTTTTTAATACGGTTATAGTGGAATTGAAAAAAGATTCATGTGGAACACACTTTCAACCGCATTGCATTCTAATTGAGATTTTGTTCTGAATGTCGCATTAAGTGGGATTGCAAGCCTACTTTTTCCTGGAGGGAGAACGTCGCATTCAAGATTCAAGTGCTATACCTTGAATCATCAATTTGTAACATTGAAAAAACCAAACTTAGTTGGGTTGTTACAAATTAAAAATCTTATTATTTGGGATGAAACTCCAGTGGTTAGCAAATTTTATTTCGAAACTCTTGACAAGTCTTTGAAAGATATAATGGATCATGACAAAGTTGTTTCTAAGACATTTTTTAAAGGAAAGGTTGTGGTGTTTGGTGGTGACTTCACACAAATTCTACTAGTAATGCCTAGAGGAACCAACAGGTCTGGCATTGTTCATTCAACAATAAATGCGTCATATATTTGAGATCATTGCAAAGTTTTAACTTTAACAAAACTTTACATTAGATGCCTTTTTCTATGATGGTGAGTTTCTCTCTGGGATATAGTTTGTCTATTATGTAGGTTCCACTTAAAATTGGTTTTGTTTAAGTAATATATTGTTAGGTGTATATTTTTAGCATCTTAAAAAATATAGATTTCACCTATTTGTGAAATATGACTTTTCCAAGTTGTTGTAATTGATTATTTTAAGATTTATAATTTGTTTTTTAGAATACTATTGGTGTGTTTTTTTTTTTATATTTATATAGTAATGTTCCATTTTATTACAAGTTAACATACAATATATTCTACTATTTATCCATTTAATTTCATCTCGTAGGTTACACATTATTTTCTGGATTCCTATATAAACATTTGAAGTGATTATGGACTTTCTCAGCACCATTTTTGCTAGGACTAAAATACTAATGTGTGACCATTTCATTTTCAATACATGTGTAAAATTAATTGTCTCATTATGATTATGTTTTCCTGTTTTATTTTCTAAGAGTTTAAAAAACTGTTTCTGTCAATTTATAATCAATCAAACTTATTTATAAATTTGTGTCATGTACTTTTATTTGACACAATTGTGTTTACCAAGCAAAATTTTTAAGATATTCATTTTCTATACAACTATATGTCAATTTATATTGGATTTTTAAAAAATCACTTATCCGTATAAATGCACAGGTCTTTTACTAGTTATCCGTGCAGATGTACAGGTCTTCTAGCTACCTGTATTATTTAGTTTTTTTGTTCCTTCAAACACCAAAGATAAAATAGAGAGCAATGCATGAGGAAAAATTGAGAAACCAGAAACATATCAATACATGTTTAAATATAATGTGGTTGCATTACAATCTGTTACAACTGCTAAAAGTTAATTGATCCAAAGATACACAAAAACTGATTCACAAAGACATTAAAAGCTCACGTGAATTCCTTTGTTTTTTCTGTGTACAAATAATGACTTTATCAAGAATCTGTGAATTTGAATTATACAATTCCAATACTTGATCAAGTACCCTAGTTAAAGTTATACCATTTTCCAACTTTTCTTCCAAAAGTCTTCTGATAGTAATAATACATTCATTTTTTATGCCTATAAATACTGTTTTACTAATTACATCTGGGGTTTTAAAAAAAGTTGGCGGCCGCGAAAACAGCCGCAACAAAACGATATCGGAATATATATTATTCATCGTTTTAAGATAGAGAAAAAAATCGCAAACAAAACTATGTTACGACAGCGAAAAACACCGATACATCCGTGAAACACTGTTATGACTGCAAAACACTGTTACGGATAGAGTTTTAAGAATCTGAAAGTACAAGGAATCAGAATATTTAAGATTCTAAAGTTACTGGAAACAGATTGCTTTTTAACATAAATCAAATTGCTTTACAGTGAGAGTTGACAATCAACTGACAAAGCTAAGAAGAAGAATCACATGTTAATTTTATTGTGCAAGGTTGTGGTTAATTCACACCGCAACGAGAGGTATATGCCAAAATCGCGAAAGCCAATACGGGACTGCCATGTTTTTTAAAACCCCTATTTATATCCACATTTTCAGTTCACAACACAAAACAACATTTTCTTCTTCTTCTTTTGTTCTCTCCTCTAAAACTCTCAACTGTCATGGCAGCAACAAAAACAAAAGCCATAGGTATCGACCTTGGCACAACCTACAGCTGCGTAGCAGTGTGGCGAAACAATCGTGTTGAGATCATTCCAAACGACCAAGGAAACCGTATCACCCCGTCTTATGTCGCCTTCACTGAAACCGAAAGGTTAATAGGCGATGCTGCCATAAACCAACTGGCCACTAATCCCCACAACACTGTTTTCAATGTCAAACGTTTGATCGGTCGTCGATTCTCCGACCCATCAGTTCAACAAGACATAAATCTTTGGCCTTTTAAGGTTGTCCCAAACAACAAAGACAAACCAATGATTGTGTTTAGTTACAAAGGCGAAGAGAAACGTATTTCACCTCAAGAGATATCTTCCATGGTGCTGTCAAAGTTGAAGGATGATGCTGAAGCTTATTTGTGCCATGAAGTGAAAGATGTTGTGATCACTGTTCCTGCTCACTTCAACAACTCACAGAGACAGGCTACAAAAGATGCAGGGAAAATCGCTGGTCTTAACGTGATGCGGATCATCAATGAACCTACTGCAGCTGCTATTGCTTATGGTTTTGACAAGATGAACTGGAGAGAAGGTGAGAAGAATGTGCTTGTGTTTGATCTTGGTGGTGGAACTTTTGATGTTTCCTTGGTGACCAATGATGAAGGAATGTTCAAGGTTAAGGCTACATTGGGAGATACTCATTTGGGTGGTGTTGATTTCGATAACAATTTGGTGAACCGTCTTGTCGAACTGTTTCGTAGAAAGTATAACAAGGATTTGAACATCACTGAAAATTCCAAAGCTTTGGGGAGGTTAAGGTTAGCATGTGAGAAAGCAAAAAGATTACTTTCTTCAACTTCAATGACAACCATTGAGCTTGATTCTCTATGTGGAGGAATTGATCTACATGTCACTGTTACCAGAGCTTTGTTTGAGGAAATAAACAAAGATTTATTCAGAAAGTGCATGGAGACAGTGGAAAAGTGTTTGAGTGAGGCAAAGATTAATAAAAACCAAGTTCATGATTTTGTTCTTGTAGGAGGGTCTACTAGAATTCCAAAGATTCAACAATTGTTAAAGGAGATGTTCAGAGTCAACGGCGAAAGCAAAGAGCCATGCAAAAGCATTAATCCTGATGAAGCTGTGGCTTATGGTGCAGCAGTTCAAGCAGCAATACTGAATGATGAGGGAGACAAGAAAATTGAAGACTTGTTGTTGTTGGATGTTATGCCTTTTAGTCTTGGTGTTGAGACAGATGATGGTGTCATGTCTGTTTTGATTCCTAAGAATACAATGATCCCTACAAAAAAGGAGAGTGTTTTTTCTACACTCTCTTGTAATCAAGACAGTGTTTTGATCAAAGTGTATGAAGGAGAAGGAGTTAAGACTGAGGATAACATTTTGCTTGGGAAATTTGAGCTACAAGGATTCTCTTCAACACCTAGGAAGGTTCCAAATATCAATGTTTGTTTTGATGTTGATGTGAATGGTATTTTAGAGGTTACTGCTGAAGATAAGACACAAGGGTTGAGAAAGAAGATTACTATCATCAACAAGGAGGGAAGGTTGAGTAGTGAAGAGATGAGGAGGATGGTGAGGGATGGAGAGAGGTATAAGGTAGAAGATGAGGAGGTGAGGAAGAGGGTGAAGTCAAAGAACTTGTTTGAGAATTATGTTTATGAAATGAGGGAGAAAGTGAAGAGGCTTGAGAAGGCTGTGGAGGAAACTATTGATTGGTTTGATAGAAATCAATTGGCTGAAATTGATGAGTTTGAGTTCAAGAAACAGGAGTTGGAAAAGAATATGAAGGTTATTTAATTTAGAAGAGATTGGTAAGACGATTTAGGAACAAGTTTATATTTGAGAGAGTTTGAAGCAATGTAAACCAATTTGGCATCAACACCAAAGCTTTGTTACTTAATTTGTGCGTCTATCAGTTTCTCAATAGATATTAGAGTGGTAATAATATAGTTCTTGCATATTTTATACAGTGCAACTTAGTATATGTTTATTTTAAAAAAACAAAAAATTATCATGTGTGATTATTTCGGATATGGATCTCCTCCTGCGTTTTTTCTACGGCCACCTCTCATGTGCAATGCTTGATCATTGGATTTAAATCTAGTGACTTATATTCTTTTTACCTTTTTCTCTCTCTTGTTATTAGATGAATCTAAAGGTTTAGATTAAAGTAGAATGAGCAGAAGGAGACATAGAGTTCCAGAGGATCCAAATGCGATTATTTCGTGGTAGAGCCAAAAATGAATAAGTTTCTGAAGCGACATAGACGGGACTGACGTGTAAGGTTATTATTCCAACGTCCAAGTATTTTATTATGTGAAAAGTAGTTAGGAGTAAATTATGGTTAGAACATTCCTTACGTATTGTGTGGGAGAGGTATGCGGAGAATCGTAGGATGACATCCAACAGCGAAGGACGATATGTGATGTGGATCTAATACAAGTTTGGAGATTGCGAGAATATGCAGTGTACCTCCAACACCTCATGACTTTGGATTGATTATTGAGCCTTTTTGTTATTGGATCTCTGGATGGCCCGTAACAGTTGCCCCAATGCTTGCCATAATATAGTAATGGAAAGTCTTCCAGCATACCGGGCTAGTGTTGCTTTAGGTTGGGATCCTCAAGACAGTGAAAATTGTTGCTTCGATTTACAGTGCTTTGTGAGATTTGTGGAATTAGTGGTCATGTGGTCACAAATTGACAGGGTTGGGATGACCTCTCCAAATATGATAGTTAACTACGCTAACAACCCTTAGGAAGAAAATCACGTTTCAAGTACTTGCAAGCCAGGATGAAGAAACTACCTAAATATTTCATATAGAATTCAATCTTTAAATACACAAACAAAAGGAGCGCACTAACCTATAGGTTTTTCAAGGTAATAATAGGGATCTAGGTAGCTCTAAAAATATAGTTGTGTTTCTGCTTCATCAAATATTTCAAAAACACAATATTTTACCCCATGAACCTCACTTTCTCATCATCATTCATTCTTATTCTCCAAAGCAACACCTCTCCAACTTTCTAAATCTCATAACCATTGATTAACTCTAAATTCACCACCATATTACCACACCTATAATCATTCACTTTAATATTACTTTAAATCCCCATCATTAACTATATTCACAGTCCATAAAAATCAAAATCTCCATCACTAAAACTTTATTTTCAAGGTAAAGCTTTTAGGAAATCCAAGAAGGTAAGAACAACTCATATATCATCAAGGGTTCAACCATTTGCATATATAAGAAGAACAAGAGGTACTACTTATGTTCAATCTTATGGAATTATTTTTAAGTACTCTCTAAAAAAAAAAAGAATGATTCTAAAGAGGTTGCTATAAATATTATTTTGGACCAGCCAAATTATCAGAATTGGCCCAATCCACTCATAAGCATAAAAACAACCCAATAAGCATTGACCCATTCGCCCGGGCAAACAGGGGCCACATGTACTCTTTTGCCCTTTATCATACCCCAAAATTTGCCCATCATATTTCAAGATATCTTGACTCACATTAATTTCAATTGCTCAAGACTATGCAAGAATTGGGCAACTTACTTGTCTCCTAAGCAATCAACCCACAATTAGGGTTTTGCCCCTCTCAAGGCTAAATCAGGTTCTGATACCTCAAGTGGACCTGATGGCTTCTCATATTCCTCAAAGAATCCTCATACCAAGTTTCAAGCTCTGATTCATAAGGCAAATGCTCAAATAGTCAACAGTCGACTAGTGTGACCTAAAGGTCAACTGTGGTCAATATACAGTCAAAACTCTTAGTTTTTTTGGTCAACATCAATATTTTGAAGTTACATTCATCATTTGATCAAGGGTTGATCATGATTCATCAAGAAAAGCTTCAAATTCATCAAAGGTCAAAGTTTCTAAATTAGGATTTTGAACTAAAAGTCAACTAAACTTTGACTGGTCATAACTCTCACATGGTTCATCACAAATTGTCCAACCAAAGCCTTTTCTCAAGGAAATTTAATCCTCTACAATTTTGATGTTGGGCCCAAGACCAGGAAAAGCTTTAGTTGAGAGATATGAGCCAAAACATTACAGGTCTTTCTAAAAGTTAACAAAAAGCTATTTTTTGTTAGGACCAATATCATCAAGATAAAATCTCCAAATGCAAAAAAGGTTCCAAAGTGGTCTATAGAGGGCATCTCGGGATTTCAAAAAAGTCCTAAAACATCTCCATACAATAAAAATTGAGAGAGATATGATTGGTACAAGTTGGCTAAAATTCAAGAAAAATGAGAAACCCTAATTGACAAAGTTCCAAATTTTTTACTAATGGGCCAAAGTTTCTTTATTCTAAACATATCCATGGAGTATTTAGTAGCCCACCACGCAATCTTTTCCTTATTATCATTATTATTTATTTTATTTTGAATTATAGTCATTTTAATTCAAAATTTAATAAAAGAAATAATGACAAATACAAAAGATTTGGTATTGGCTGATTTTTCAATCAAATCTTGAGCAAATATGATGGGAAAATATGATGATAGATATTGGAAAGAGATCATGGCAAAAATAGAATGATTTGAATCAAATTTGAGCCAAATCTTTTTTCAATATTTTTCAAATCAATCAACCTATTTCTTTGGTCAATTGTCAGCCCTAATATAACCCTTATATATAGAGGAATCCGTTCAGAGCAAAGGGGACAAAAAAGGCAGCCAAGAACACTAGGGTTTAAAAGTGGAAAATTGCAAGGAAAGGTGCATGATCGAGCTTCAAATTCCACCAAGTATCAATCAAAACCAAGGCTTTATTCGTCATCTTTGAGGACTCAGGAGCTATCCCTATCCGTTATTCAAGCCTGCAAGTGCCCGGAACGAGTGTATTCGCAAAACCTCCGCACACAGGCATTATTAGTGAAAACGAAGGGCATCATTGAATTAATGGTCCTCGATTTAGGTGATCTGGGTTGTCTTCTTGTTTGTTTCTTGTTGATTTCGCAGGTTTTGAATCATAGCCATGGAGAAGACGAAATTGCAAGGAAATCTGCAGGTAAGTCCGTGGAATTTTTCGCAGGAAAAGTCGCAGGTACCGAGGAAGAAGAAGGTGAATAGTATCATGGACTAAGGGACTGCGTGTGTGTGCGTCCCCCATTCGCTGGTCAAAGTCAGCTCCACTCTCTCCTCGTCCCATTGGTAACTCGTGACAATATAGGGTCCCACGCGCACTGCTTTTTTACTCTTGTCGTTAATAGTTGTTTTTCGTATATTATTTTATTTTAGTGATTAATGGACAACTAAACACTCCAGCATGAATGGAAGAAGGTGAAAGACAGCCACCTCTTGGTCCTAGGTTCGAGCCCTTGTGGTGGCATCAAATTTTCCTTTTTTTTTTAACATCCTTGTTTAGCTGCAGATTCAACAGAGCTCCCCTACGCACGTTCACGGTACAACCTCGACCTCAGTAATTGGATCGCCATTGACCCTAAATCCAAGGACCTTGGAATGCTATTCCACCATGGACCCCCAGGACCCTCACACATTGAATCAGGCACCCAGTTTTTTAGTTTTTTATGTCATTATTCATTGTTTTTTTATTGTTTTTTCTTAATAACTATTAATCCTTTTTTATACTAACTAAAAACTAATGCATAATTAAAGTTTAGGATTAATTTTTTAGTATTAATTTCATAATTTAGATTAAACAATTAGGATTAGTTTTTTTAATTAATTAGGATTAGAGTAAATAATTATAGGTTAAATAACTTTAAGTTTTTTAATTAGGTTTTTATTTTAGGTTTTAATTAGGTTTAGCCTTTAAACTCAAAAACCATAGAACCCTAAGGCATATGTTAGGTAGGTGTTGTCCATTAACTGTAGTCTAGGTTAACCATTAGGTTTTTGCCCACTAGGTTTTCTCCCTTAGGTAAATGTTGTCCATCTTCATGAATTAGGGTTAGGATTTTATCACATTCTTTTTCACTTTATTTTTAGACAAATAATTATTTTTAGGTTAATTAATTTAATTTTAGGTTATAACTTATTTAGCCTTAATCTAATTTTAGGTTAACCTTTAAGATTTAGGGTTTATCACCACAAATACCTCCAACCCTTAATTTTCCTAATGCGCGACTTTCTCTTCTCATCTCATACTCTATGATTGGCGCATGATTGTTTATTTAATTCTGTTATTTAATTTCTGCCATTTAAATTCTAGAGATTATGTATAGGTCGCAAGTTTTTTAATGTAATAGTAATTAGGGTTTATTTTTTGCCTTTACTTTTCCACACTTCCCCCGTTTTGGTTATGTAATCCCCCTCCCCGAAGTCTTGTAATAGCGTAAGACTTTACGTTTTCTGCTTTTACTTTCCACACCTATAAACTGCTATATAACTGTTAGAAATTAATAGAATTGTATGGAAAGACTAAAAACAACCTAACATAACCCTAATTTTCAGGAGTAAATAAATCAATCACTTTGTTTCACACACTCACCATTAAGCTAATCTCTCTTATGCTGCCTTCGATTAAATAGTCAAGTCCCTCAGATGTAGGGATACCTTAGCTTGCTGCCTACGAATAAAAAATCATCATAAAAATATCATAGTCTCTTCGAGTTGCCTATGATTAACATGATCTTATCCCTCGAGTTGCCTTCGATTAAATGATGATAGTCCCTTTCGATTGCTAAGGTATCCTTACTTGTTGCCTTAATGACTATTCTCATCAATTCATAGGACTTCCTACCCTCCTTATGGTATGGATAGCCCTATGGCAATACGATGACCCTCGATGTCCCGAATACATCCAATGAAAGGACTCCCCACTAACTAATGGTGTGGATAGTCTCTTTCCCTCAAAGACTTAAAGAACAAGAAACACATTAAACTTAGGGTAGGTAGTTCTTAATTACTTGCTCACAATAAACTTAAAAACTTCAAATGCTTTTCACACCTCCTTTTCAAAACTATTTTCAAAGACTACACTTTGTATACATCCGTACGAAGATCATTACAAAGTTAAAAATCTTTCTCAAAATCTTTTTATAAACACACTACACTTTCAAACATTTCAAACAAATAAGTGAGCTAAGAAATTAAGAGCCCATGGATAACCATGGATACAAAGGGTGCTTACACCTTCCCTTTGTATAACCTACCCCCTAAACTCAATCTCTTTCAAAAAGGTCTTTCCTATTCTTTTTGCCTTTCCAATTGGATAAAATAAAAGTCGGTGGCGACTCTTGCTATCCGCACATTGTTAAAAGTCAGTTCTCCCATCGTGTTACACCCTTCTATCGAGCACGTCTGAAGGATGAACCCTTCATAGCAAGGGATCATCCAGGCACGTCAACTCTCCCGTCCCCGCCAACGGCTAGTTCAGTCTACCCGGATTCCTTAAGACTTGTTCAAACCACCTCCTATATTTTGGGTCATGGAAACACGCTTAACTCAAAATATAGCGTGACCTATTCACACGCTGAGTAGAGCATTATAAATAGCCATCTACGCCTAAAGGGCAAGGTAATTCAAATTTTACCCAAAAACCTTATACTTTCTGTTGTACCTTTGCTTTTGTTCTCACTTTGGCATCAGAGTATCTTGTAGGTAGAACCCCCTTTTTTCTCTCAACCATCACCGAAGATCACGATGTCGCTGCTCTCCATCTATTCAGACTCTACGCGAACAATGACGCCGTCTGTAGGAATCATTGCTTCCCCGTTTCTCTTTCTTACACCTTCTTGATCGTTTTCTTGCACGACCAAGAATCCAGAAACAAAAGCTATCATCTTTCATATTTCATGGCCATCCACAACGAGAATCTTTCTGCCCCAAATACCGCACTCAGTCAAATAGGAAAAACCGATGTTGAACTAATTTTGCCTCTTCCAAACAATGACGTCTCTCAGCCTCGCGATGGCCTCACGACATCTCCCTCCTCGAAAGATGCCCGGGACACCCCCCCCCATTTTCTATTGTGAAACAACCGGTGGCAAGAATCATTAAGATCCTCTTCCCGAGAACAATCCTCTGATCACACTGCCATCCAACGCTAACCCTACTGTGGCTGCTATATTCGCAGCCTTGAACCAGAATAATGCACTAATCCGTCAGCAGAACGACCAAATTGGAGCATTGGAGCAAAAACACCGTGCTAAGACCCCTCCTCGCAGACATTCTCGTCCCGAGCAAGAAGCCTTAGAATCCAAGAAGCGACATCATTCTCCACCCCGACGCGAACATCGTTCTACCCTTGCCAAGAATAGCAAGGAAGATTATTGTTCTCGCCGGTGCACTCCATCATCTTGGTCGAAGGAATGCCTTCCCCTGGACCCGCAGATCGTCATTGGCATCAAAGGCGGAGCTACAGTCCCTCCCTGTCACCCATCTGGAGCAACGAGGAAGAGAAACGTCGAGGCCCTCTATCCCGAGCAGTGCTGGAGACACCCTTACCCATCGGTCTAGAGAAGCCCCCTCCTCTACGTACGTATGATGGCACCACAGACCTTGACAAGCACATTGAAAATATTGATGCTCTCCTCTTTTACCGTAAGGTCCTGGGGGCAATCAAATGTCGGTTGTTCCCGACCACACTACGAAAAGGAGCAATGGCATGGTACATGAGCATACCAGATGAGTCCATTAATTACTGGAAGAGTCTGGGTCGACTGTTCTCGCGACACTTCACGGCTTCACACAGGCATCCCAAATCCGAAGCCTCATTGGAAGCCATCATCCAGGGTAAAGATGAGCCACTCCAATCCTACAACGAAAGGTTCAACAAAGAGGCCAAACAAGTATCAACCATGGCCGACATGAAGAAATACTTGCTGAAACACGGCCTTCGACCTCGTTCCGACGTCGCCAAAGCTGTGGGCATAGGGACGCCTGCAACGCTCGACGCCTTCTTCCTAAAAGCTCAGGCTTATATTCAATACGAGGAAAAAGAATCTTCCCACGCAGACCGAGATTCCCGACACGAGGAGAGTACCAAAAGTGCCAGACAATAAGAGGGATCTCGCCAAGGAGCCGACAAAAAGAAGGAGGACAAAATCCGGCGCACCCGAGATTACAATGGGCCGCTCAGAAAATTCCAAGACTATACTCCCTTAAACGCATCTCGCGAATGCATCCTAACAAAATGTGTTAACTCAGAATTTAAGACAACCGGGGTGCGCTTTCCAAAACAACTATTTACCCGACCCAACATGGAGTAATCAAAATTTTGCCGGTTCCACAAGAGACATGGGAATAACACAAAATATTGCATCCACATGAAAGACGCAATTGAGATACTCATCAGCGAAGAGAACCTCAAGTAGTATGCTAAAAAGTAGGAAGCCCCCTAAGAGATGAAGACAGTAGCCGAGCATCCTCTGAGGATGCCACTTCCCTTCAATTCGCCACGAGTATCACCCGGACTAAAGATTTTTACATCCCTTATTGGGCCAGTGTTCCTACGTTCTTCTCCTCCCACACCCCTGGGAATCGTTCCCGTCCATGATGGTCATCTCCGGCGGAGGATTCAAAAAACTTTTTGTGGGGTCGGTAAAACATAAGATCGAAGAGCTTATCCTGGCAAGTTCGGGCAATACTTCTACACTCGATTACACCCGGGGAAGTTCAGCACTGATTACCTTCTACAAGGAGGAACTCCTAGTGGAGCCCCTAATTCTACTATACCCCTTCTCCTCAGGGCCAGGATGGAAAACTTTGATGTTCGACACATCTTGGTTGATCAGGGAAGTTCTGTAGATATCATGTATTCACAATTATTCTCCACCCTGCAACTGGATGAGAGCCATCTTACTCCATACGTGGGCTCAGATCTACAGGGATCCAATGGTGTTGTCCCCAAACCTTGGGGATTCATGGAGTTGATCGTATTATTTGGAGCGGTTGAGAAGACCAGGGCCATAAAAGTCCAATTCCTGGCCGTCGACTGCCCGTCCATCTTTTAGTGCATCTTCGGACGTGTAGCAGTGAAATTTGTGAGACTAACACTACAAAAAACGTGTAAGATAGTGGAGGTTTTTAGCTAAGGTTTTTAAAAGTCCCCACAAATTGAATTAAGTATGGGCATCTTCATTCTTCACATTGAAAATTAAAGGGGTTTAAAAAAAACCCCTTAAATTGAAAAAACAAAATCTAGGTATTTTCTTCCTTTCCCCTTCTTATATTTTGTGGCCATTTGTTCTCTTTACAAATCTGCTATCGATATTCACCTTCATTCATCCACCTATATCACTTCCAATTATCTTATTCCGAATTAAAGCTTTGTCACTTGTTTTCTTCTTTTTTTTCACGAGCTTTTGATGAAATCTCACTTTCCACATCTGTTTCATTCAGTCATAGATCTATCCTCTCGTTCAAATCCCAAAACACAAACATATTTGGAGCAATCGATATAACCTTCGGCGACATCATCTGGATTTAAAAACCCTTGATTCTACTTGTAGCGATGAAATTGGTGAAACTAAAGCCATTGAATAGACTTAGCTCATTTTTAAAACAGAGTCGCCACTGTGCTTTATTGTTTCCAAAAGGAATGGGAGAAAGAGCGAATAAAACCCACAGAAGTTTTTAAAATCAAACATAATAAACTTATTTGAGATTTGGGTAAGGGGGTTTGTTATACAAGGGGAAGGTTTTAAGCACCCCTCATATCCATGGTACTCCATGGGAACCTCTTTGTATATGTTATTGTTTTTGTTTTTTTTACACACCTTTTGAAAATCATATGTGAAACTTGTTTAAAATAGAGGGTAGGGATGGGAAAAGAAGTTTTTGAAAGTGAGCTCGATAAGACATCGCATCTTAGGCCTACATACCCCTTAAGTGCAAATAGGGATGTCAGAGCTTTTGTAGTTCCTCTTAAAAGGGAAATAAAAGGGGGCCAAAGTGGCCAAAATCTTTTTGGGTGTTAAGATTTACCAATACTTAACAAAACATTTTTGAAAAAGATTAGGTTTAAAATACCTAATAAGTTTAAAAGGTTAAACTTTAAAATACTTAAGAATTTTAAAACAAAAGGGACCAAGCTTTAAAATACAAGGTCAATGGGTTAGGAGAAGTTTCACCGGGAATAATTCTTCTATTAACACCAAAGTTTTAAAACAAAGAGACTTAGCTTTAACAATACAAAGGTCAATGGACTAAGAATAGTTTCACCGGGAATAATTCTATTCTTTAGTACCAAGGTTTGAAAAACAAAGGGTTTGGTTGAGCTTTAACAATACAAAACCATTTTAAAAGACAAGGTAAAAGTTTTAACAATACTTTTAAACACAAGATAAAAGAGATTGGAAAGGGAGTTTGAGTACCTTGACAATTTTAGTCAATATCATTCCCATCCTTTTGGACAAAAGCAACAAACTTAAGAAATCAACAATGGACACCTCAAGTGTGAGTGTGGGATATCATGTGACATAAGAACAAACAAGTGAGTATGATAATAAATAAATAAGAGAGATGAATTTATCTACCCTGAGATTCAAACTCATGTATGAATGATGAATGATTGATATGATGAATAAGCATGGATTAGATAAACAACACATAAGAGAAATTAACAAGATAATGGTTAAAATAACAATTAAGTACTAAAAAAGGATTAAATCAACAAGTATATACAAGATAACAAACTTAATTAATCATGGATAAACACAGATCAACTTGTTTCTTTTTCTTTTTGGGTTAGGGTTTTAAACCTAGGGTTTTTGAATTAGGGTTTCAAATTAGGGTTTAATCATAAACACCTAAACCTAATTGATTTTAATTGTTAAATACCTATTTCTTTAAGAGAAATTGTCTAAGGGTACATGAAAAAGTCAAAGACATCCTATTCTAACCCTAAACAAATATTTACTAAACATTCACAAAGTTCTATAGAAGAAATAATCAAAACAAAAGATTTTTACTTGATTTTCTTAACATAAAAGACATGTTTTTGAATTAATTTTTAAATAAATAAATATTAAATATTTTTAGGATTTTTAAACATGGTATGAAAATACACAAAGTAAATAAATCACACAAAAAAGAAGGGATTAAAAAACATTAATTTACTATTTTTTAATGATTTTTTTAAGTTTAATAGAAAACTAAAATAAAATAGTGATAAAAAAGAAAGGTTTTTTAAGTTTAATACACAAACCAAAGAAGAACCAATCTGGAGGAAAGGTTTTTGCTTTGATTGGGTCGGAAACCACTCCTGAAGATCGATTGATTAAAGGTACGTGTTTCATTCATGGCACACCTTTAGTTGCAATTATTGATACTGGAGCAACTCACTCTTTTATTTCTTTGGATTGTGCTAAAAGATTGAACTTAGATATATCAGATATAAATGGAAGTATGGTTATTAACACTACTGCGTCAGGTTCAGTAACTACTTCGTCTGCTTGCTTGAATTGTCCGGTCGATATCTTTGGTAGGGAATTTGGAATGGACTTAGTGTGTCTTCCATTGAAACAACTTGATATAATCTTGGGAATGAACTAGTTGGAATTCAACCGCGTTCATATCAACTGTTTTTCGAAGACGGTGTTGTTTCCTGGAGCTATTAATGATGATGATCTGGCTATGACTGCTAGACAAGTGAATGAGGCTGTTGAAGACGATGCGACAGTGTTTATGTTGTTTGCATTGATGAACTTGAAACACAAGGTAGTGAGTAATGAACTACCAGTGGTGTCTGACTTTCCAGAATTTTTTCCAGAGGATGTGAACGAGTTGCCGCCGGAGAGAGAAGTAGAGTTTGCTATTGAATTGGTTTCGGGAACTAGTCCAGTGTCGATGGCACCGTATTGTATGTCACCATCTGAGTTGGTTGAACTGAAGAAACAATTTGAAGAATTGCTTGAGAAGAAATTCATTCGCCCGAGTGTTTCTCTGTGGGGTGCGCGGGTATTGTTGGTAAAGAAGAAAGAGGGCTCTATGAGACTGTGTGTAGATTACCGACAACTAAACAAGGTTACTATCAAGAATCGGTATCCATTGCCGAGGATTGATGATTTGATGGATCAGCTGGTTGGAGCGTGTGTATTCAGTAAGATTGATCTGAGGTCTGGGTATTACCAAATTCGAGTGAAGGAGGATGATATTCAAAAGACGAAATTTAGAACGAGGTATGGTCATTACGAGTATTCGGTAATGCCGTTTGGAGTTACTAATGCACTTGGTGTTTTTATGGAGTATATGAATAGGATCTTCCATCCTTATCTTGATAAATTCGTGGTGGTATTTATAGATGATATTCTGATATATTCTAAGAATGAGGCAGAGCACACAGAACATCTCAGAATTGTGTTAGAGTTGTTAAAAGAAAAGAAACTTTTCGCCAGATTATCAAAGTGTGAATTTTGGTTGGATGAAGTTAGCTATCCTGGGCACATGATTTCTAAGAATGGTATTGTTGTTGATCCTACAAAGATAGAAGCGGTATCTCAGTGGGAAGCTCCGAAATCAGTGTCAGAAATTTGTAGTTTTCTTGGTCTTGCAAGTTACTACCGAAAGTTTATAGAAGGATTTTCAAAGTTAGCATTGCCGTTAACTAAATTGGCCAGGAAAGGACAAGCTTTTATTTGGGATTCGAAATGTGAAGAAGGATTCCAAGAGTTGAAGAAGAGGTTGACTAGTGCTCTTATCTTGATTTTGCCGAATCTGACAGAATCGTTTCTGGTATATTGTGACGCATCACTGATGGGTTAAGGTGGTTTATTGATGCAGAATCAACAAGTGGTCGCTTATGCATCGAGACAACTCAAAGTGCATGAAAGGAATTATCCGACTCATGATTTAGAGTTGGCAGCTATGATTTTTGTTTTGAAGTTGTGGCGTGGCGACATTATCTGTATGGTTCAAGATTCGAAGTGTTTAGTGATCATAAGAGCCTGAAGTATCTCTGTGATCAAAAGGAGCTTAACATGAGGCAGAGGAGGTGGCTAAAATTTCTTAAAGATTATGATTTTCGTTTGAATTATCATCCTTGTAAGGCAAACGTGGTTGCTGATGCGTTGAGTAGGAAGTCCTTGCATATGTCTATGTTAATGGTGAAAGAATTGGATTTAATTGAACAATTTAGAGATTTGAGTTTGGTATGTGAAGGCACTCATAATAGTGTTAAATTGGGTATGCTAAAGCTGACTAGCAATTATAACTCGGTGGAAGAATTGACTTTTATATTTCGCAAGCAAAATTTTGCGGTGAGCAAGAGTCGCCACCTACTTTTATTTTATCCAATTAGGAAAGGCATAAAAGAACAGGAAAGACCTTTTTTAAAAGACTTGAGTTCTGGGGGTAGGTTACACAAAGGGAAGGTGTAAGCACCCTTTGTATCCATGATTATCCATGGGCTCTTAATTGCTTAGCTCACTTGTTTGTTTGAATTGTTTGAAAGAGTGTCGTGTGTGAATTGAAAAGATTTGAATAAGGACTTTAGCTTGTAAATAAAATAGCCTTTTGGAAATTTTTTTGAAAAGGAGGTGTGAAAAGCATTTGGTTTGAATTGTTGTGAGAAAGCATTTAAGAGTTCCTACCCTAAATTCGTAAGGTCTTTCCTATTCTAAAGACTTTCCTTTAGCGATAGTACTATCCATACCATTTAAGGGTAGGTAGTCCTATACATTGGATGTGCGGGTCATCGAAGGGTCATCGAGAATTATCGTTCGCCATAAGGCTATCCATACCATAAAGAGGGTATGAAGTCTCAGGGAAAGATGAAATAGTCATTTAGGCAACCAGTAAGGATACCTTAGCATTCGAAGGGACAAATCATCATTTTATCGCAGGCAACCTCGAGGGACAAGATCATATAAACCGAAGGCAACATCGAAGGGACTTATGATCTTTGATGACGATAATGAACTGAGGGCAACAATTCTAAGGTATCCTCGTATTCGAGAGACTTGACTATTTTTAATCGAAAGGCAGCAATAAGAGGGATTACCTTAAAGGTGCGTCGGTGCAACAATCACGTGATTATATTCAGATATTTTATCTTATAAAGTTAGTGATCTAAATTAATTAACAGGCTTATCACTCCCTAAATTACTAACCACGCAGTTAAATAACAGTTATAATTTGCAAAAAATAAAATGCGGAAAGTAAAATCCTACGCTATTACAAGGCTTCAGAGGTAGGGGATTACATAGCCAAAAACCCGGGAAAAAGGCAGAAAATAAAAATGCGGGAAATTAAAAGGCAGAAAGTAAAAGTCCTAAGCTATTACAAAAAACCTTGGCAAGCCTATACATATGTTCTAGAATTTAAATGGCAAAAATAGATAAATAAAATAAATTAAAGGCATGCGACATAAACTAGAATAAGAGATGAGAAGAGAAGATCGAGTTGAAAGAAAATAAGGGTTAGAGGTTTTTATGGTGATAAATCCTAAATCTTGAAGGTTAGCCTAATGGGTAAAATAAACCTACAGAGTTAAAAACCTAAACGAATGTTAATGGGCAACACCTACCTAAGGTTAAAAATCTAATTTGGCTAAATTAATTAAAATTATAAAAAAAGGTTAATAAATTCTATGATTAAATTAATTAGCCTAAAAATAATTATTAGCCTAAAAATAAAACCCTAGCCCTAATTCATGAAAATGGACAGCATCTACCTAAGGGAGAAAATTTAATTTGGCTTAATTAATTAAAATTATAAAAAAAAAGTTAATAAATCCTAAAATTAAATTAATTAGCCTAAAAATAATTATTAGCCTAAAAATAATTATTAGCCTAAAAATAAAACCCTAACCCTAGTTCATGAAAATGGACAACATCTACCTAAGGGAGAAAATTTAAGGTTTTGGTTTTTAATTAAATATTAATAATAAAAGAGGATTAATTAAAGGAAAAGAAAAAAAGGAAGAAAATAGAACCAATAGGAAGAGGCTAAGATTTGATGTGGCAATCCTTGAGGGTGCATCATGGGAAAGTGACCAACAAAGTGTTTGGCCAAAACATGGTTAATGGCCAAATGAAGTATCTGCAAAAAAGTGTAATAATAATAATGTTAATAATAAGAATAATAATATTAATAGTATAATAATAATAATATAAGATAAAAAAAGAATTGGGGTTTAGAAAATTAAGTTATGGCTAAAATTACTAATAACCTTGATTTGGGCAAAAACCAAAAGGTTTTTGGCCAAATACAAATAACCTTGATTTGGCCAAAAGCCAAAAGGCTTTTGGCCAAAAAAACACTTGGGTATCCCTTGAGGTCAAGGGATAAAGCTCTTTCCACTTGGTCAATCCATAGGAAACCTGTTCATAAAACAATGTTACGTTTAAGAAAACAAATGGAAAAATAGAAACGTGATCTGATCCGCTGTCGCGCGCGGATCAAAAACGAGTTGTTTTGTATAAAAGCAGTACAGCGACAATTGACTCGAAATATCGTTCTCAAAAGGATTCTTGTTTAAATTAATCTACCGAAATTGATATTTGCGGGGGGGGGGGGGGGGGGGGGGGGGGTTGGTTTGGTTTCTGATTAAGAAAAAGCGCTTAAAATAAGTGCTTATGAAAATAAGTTGTTTTAAATTAGGTGATTATAGTAACGGATCCACTGCCTCGGTTCTTACTAATCATTGACTGAAGAAATTACAATTCCCTAAGCGGATTTTCTATCCTATTTGATGATACAGTTAACAAGCGTAAATGATATCATGAGAAATATGTTCCTATTGCCGGATTAAGCATACGGTAAAAGATGACGCAAATTAACAATTAAGCAAAGTCAATCTACGATTAAAATTCAGAACACATATCAATCAAATTAAATCAATAATATCATATGAAAATTGGATTAAGCAAACAACAATCACACAATATAATTGAAAGGAATCGAAATTAAATTGTAAATATCATAGCAATGCAATCTCAAAGTTTGGAACCTGAGTACCGTAAATCCGTCCAGAGGGTATTAGTTCGCCACGGAATTCATACAAGCTTCAATATTTTTCATGAATGGAAGATAGATGCTACAGTACCGCGGCTGCTATCCTAAGGGGGAAGAGTACAACCCGTTTTAAAATCCAATTGGGTCAAACATACGACCCAGGCCCAAAACTAATTGACCCGAAACTTAACTAAAACTAGTGCTGCAACTTCATCGAATTTTATGGCCTTTCTACGGTTCGATTCTAACTTTGACTCCAACATAAGAATTGTAGCTCTTTCTCTTAGCTTTCCATCGATTATTAGAACGCCTGAATCGGACTCCTGGAACTCCAGTTATGATCGTTTCCGTGCAGACTGCTAAAGCTGAAAATTAAATACGAAAATCAAATAACAATAAAAATAAATTAAAATATAAAAACATTATAAAATACAAAAATAAGACAAGCAAACCATGGAAATATATAAGTACAACCGTAGAGGAATGTGCATCAAAATGCACTGATCATGATCAAAATAAAATCAAAAAAATATAAAAACCTGATTATAAATAAAATAAAATAAGATAACGAAGCTACAAATTTTTTGAGATTTTTTTGAAAATATGAAAATAGAAATTAAATCAAATAAAATAGAAAAACGAGGAATTTGCGATCTTGAGCGTTGAAATCTTTTAGAATTCTATTCTAAAGGAGTATTGTTCCTCGATTTTTTTTTGAACTTCTGGAAAAAATTCGGAGCAAATCGAAACAGTAGTTTTAGAATTCGGCTGATATGCTGGAAAATTTATCACTCTGCTGCAACCGGAATTAGAGTGACGGGAGATTATTCGTAACGGTCAGAAACGATGGTAGAGGGTTTTTTGTGGATGGGTGTAAAATTATGAGAGTTGTTGACTGTTAGTGTATGGGAACAAAGAATTTGGTAGAGGTGAATGGTTGGTGAATGGTTAAAAATAAGGGTTGTTAGTTATTTATAAGAAAACATTAGGTTAAAAGGAAAATGGGCTTGGACCACACTAAGAGCTTAATTTATTTTATTTTCCTTATTTTGAATTATTTAAATGAATAAATCAAAACAATTGAAATAAAAAAATTTAAGGGGTGATTGGATTAAAACAGTGGCCCAATAATGAATTTGCTCAATTTGGACTTTATGCATTGACTCAAAATTTCCCAACTTTTACCAGCCATAATTTTCTCAATTTTCATTATTTGAGAATAATTTTGAATTTGTTGGGAAGCTTAGGATGTCCTCTTCAATTATATTCGCACTTGAAGATTTTTGTCTTTAAAAATGAGAGGGGAAATTTTGGGGTATGACAGCTGCCCCTGTTCAATCTTCTTAAACTTGAGGATGTAGAGTGGTTTGTATGTAAATCGGTATCTGAAGGTGGAAGAGGATTGAACACTAGAATACCTAGAAATTTGCGCTTGCTGGTACCTGAACCTGCGTCGGGGATGGGCTTAGAGATGCCATCAGCAGAAAATATGAAGTGGAATTAAAGATGGCACCTAACTTGTTAGATTGGTTTGAATGTCGATCGTCTCAGCACCGTGTATAGTAACTGATTTAGATCTTGAGAAGATGATCGTCTCTACTGTTGTTATGATAGATTTAGATCTTGGATCGTCGATTGTCTCAGTACCGTGTATAGTAACTGATTTAGATCTCGGAATGTCGATCATCTTAGTACCGTGTATAGTAACAGATTTAGATCTTGTAATGTCAATCGTCTTAGCACCTTGTGGGGTAACCAATTTAGATCTTGGAATGATCGTCTCCACCGTTTGTATTAATGAATTTAGATCTTGGATTGTTGATCGTCTCAACACCTTGTGGGGTAACCAATTTAGATCTTGTAATGTCGATCGTCTTAGCACCTTGTGGGGTAACCAATTTAGATCTTGGAATGTCGATCGTCTCAGCACCTTGTGGAGTAACCAATTTAGATCTTGGAATGTCGATCGTCTCAGCACCTTGTGGGGTAACCAATTTAGATCTTGGAATGTTTTTGATTACTGCCAGGGGACTAATATGATAAGGACCAACTGATCACCGCCAGGGGACTAACATGATGAGAAGGATTTTGATTACTGCCAGGGGACTGATGTAGATATCATTGCCAGGGGACTAATATGATAAGGACCAACTGATCACCGCCAAGGGACTAACATGATGAGAAGGATTTTGATTATTGCCAGGGGACTGATGTAGATATCATTGCCAGGGGACTAATATGATAAGGACCAACTGATCACCGCCAGGGGACTAACATGATGAGAAGGATTTTGATTACTGCCAGGGGACTGATGTAGATATCATTGCCAGGGGACTAATATGATAGGGCTTCAGAATGTTTGGAGTTTAAGCTTCCAAATGTGTATCTGGTGTAGAGATTCAGAGTATCCGGGGTTCAGGCTTCCGGAACATAACTTGTGTAGATATTCATAACATCCGGTAGTCAGGCTTCTGGAACATACCTGGTGTAGATTTCAGAACATCCGGTAGTCAGGCTTCCGGAACATTTCTGGCGTAGATATTCACACCATTCGAGGTTCAGGCTTCCGAAACATATCTGGCGTAGATTTCAGAACAACCGGTAGTCAGGCTTCCGGAACATTTCTGGCGTAGATTTCAGACCATTCGGGGTTCAGGCTTCTGAAACATATCTGGCGTAGATTTCAGAACAACCGGTAGTCAGGCTTATGGAACATTTCTGGCGTAGATTTCAAACCATTCGGGGTTCAGGCTTCCGAAACATATCTGGCGTAGATTTTAGAACATCCGGTAGTCAGGCTTCTGGAACATTTCTGGCGTAGATATTCACACCATTCGAGGTTCAGGCTTCCGAAACATATCTGGCGTAGATTTCAGAACAACCGGTAGTCAGGCTTCAGGAACATTTCTGGCGTAGATTTCAGACCATTCGGGGTTCAGGCTTGCGAAACATATCTAGCGTAGATTTCAGAACAACCGGTAGTCAGGCTTCCGGAACATTTCTGGCGTAGATTTCAGACCATTCGGGGTTCAGGCTTCCGAAACATATCTGGCGTAGATTTCAGAACATCCGGTAGTCAGGCTTCCGGAACATTTTTGGTGTAGATTTCAGGATATCCGGTAGTCAGGCTTCCGGAACATTTATGGCGTAGATATTCAGACCATTTGGGGTTCAGGTTTCCGAAACATATCTAGCGTAGATTTCAGAACATCCGCTAGTCAGGCTTCCAGAACATTTCTGTCATAGAATTCAGATCATTTGGGGTTCAGGCTTCCGAAACATATCTGTCATAGAATTCAGATCATTCGGGGTCCAGCTTCCGAAACATATCTGTCATAGAATTCAGATCATTCGGGGTTCAGGCTTCCGAATCATATCTGTTGTAGAATTTAGATTATTCGGGGTTCAAGCTTCTGGAGTGGATTTTTCCAAAAATCTGGGGTTCGAGCTTCCAGATTGTACGTTTGATAGTGATTGTTTTGATGATATCTGTCTGACCAGTTGTTCGACCTGAAAGATAAAGTTAGTTCTATGTGATGTCATGATGCATGTATTGTATTGTGGTATGATGTTCTCAAAATAAATGAGAATTTTGCATGTTGTGTATGAATATATTTATGACATATGATGTATGAACATGATTTATGCTATCTCCATATCATTGTGATTTTGTTGTCTGATCTTTGTTTTGAAAATGCTCAGCTGGGGATTCCTGATCTCTGCTTAGGGATGAAAGCAATTTGAATGGTTGATTTTGATGTACCCTGACTGGGGATAAGAGAGATGAATAGAATCTTCGATGTTCCATCTGACTTAGCTCAAATATGAGTGCCGACCTTTATGGAGATGATGGATTTAGAGAAGAGATTATTCGAAGATAGCTTCTTGAGGACTACTCTGTGGGGCTATGCTCTTGTGAAACTGGCTTCATATGATGACATAGATGCCTTGAACATTTCCCCCAGTGGTCATAGTAATTGTCGTTCCTAGACTTGTATTGATCGGGACACATCAATGAGTATTGGTCGAAGTGTCGGACAGACCTTGCATAACTTTGCTTTAACTAGTAGGGACTTTAGAGAGATTCGCCTTGTGAGGACTTTTTGAGACGTGTACTATGGGTGACATGCCTCTAGTAGCCATAAACTTATTATGATGCCCCTGACTGATTGGGAAGTAGTTTCAGACCCACTTGAGTGTGTGCCCCTAATTGTCCGGCTTTCTTGAGAGATTATTGGAATCTTGACTTGATTGCCCCAAATTGATTGGACAAAACATGTCGTTCCCCTTGTATTTATTGACTTCTAATCAGCTGAGTCAGTGGTAAGAGATATTGATGCTGAAGTGGTTTTGTCTGTCGGATCGACTTTTAGTCATTAGTCATACCCTCTGCAGATTCTTCCTGATGCTAACATTTTAAATTATGTAGTAGAATATGTTTAATAATGAATTCACGAGATGCAATGCATATGTCTGTCTTGAGTTTTTGAAAAACATTAAAACAAAGGTGTAAAAGCGTGATATTTGTAAGAACGTGATATCAACTCAGCATTTATGGCAAACCTTAAGGAGTCAGGATACCTTTTTTGGTGAAAGTATGCTTTCGAACTAACCATACTTTAGTTAGGACTTTTAAGGGTTGTAACGTGGCTTGGTTCACGGTTTAAGAAACAAAGGATAATGGCTCAAAGTTTATTTTAACCCATCCCAATCTTCGTGATGTTCTTGGATCCTATGCTCAGTTAATTTTAGTTTAATCAAAGCTTGAAATCGTAACATTGACATTGGATGATGGTTAAGGCACCAACAGTTTATTTGGACAGACAGTCATCCCTTTTTTTTGTAATGTTTTCTTTTGTCAAGGATTTTGTAGTGACCTCTTTCTTTTGACTTTGTTATCCCTAACTTTTTACTGAACTGTTTATTTTGAGATTATAGTCAGCGGGATGTTTCAATTTTTTATAAGTCTCCTTCATTGGTTTTGACTTAATAGTTTTTCTTTTGATAGAAATTGACTGCTTCACTTAATGATTACGGGGAACCATTACTGATTGTGTAAACAACGACTGGTATAATTGAGTTAACTGTGTAACTACCCTGCCCCGGGTTATGATCAAGGTTTTAACCTGTACGAGAAAGAAAACTTCTACTTCTTTGGCTCGAAGGGGTTGAAGAGGGATTAACATCCTTATATCTCCACTGTTTAGGAATTGAAACAATGTTTGTACATCGTCAGCACAATCTGTTCAAAAGCATATTGTATGAGGCTGCGGTATCGTTTTCGTCATCCTCCCTCAAAAGACTTACAACTTGACAGGAGTTGAATATCACAAAACATAAACAAAGTAAAGACACAGTTTAAATGAGTGATAAATAAATTATTTATTCAAGACAAACATATGCAATGCACTGATGATGATTATTAAAACATATAATGTCTATCATGAGTCAAATGTTTAAACAAACAGAAAAGAAATTGCGAATGAAAGTAAATCTAATAATCTTAAAAGTCATTCCTTCTAGCCATCCACAACATTAGCAATCTTGTTGTGATTAGGCATGGTAACAGTGATCACGTGAGGGGACGCAGGAGTGTCGAACTTGATTTCACCACCATCGATCATGTCTTGGATCTTAATCTTTAGTGCCCAACAGCTATTGGTGTCGTGCCCGAGACTATTGGAATGATAGGCACATCGCACGTTTGGGTTGTGCTTAGCAGAGGAAGTGTTGATGTGTTGAGGAGGATCCCTCACAATAATCATTCCTGCTTTTAACAGATATTGCAACGCCTGATCTAATGACATGTTAATTTTGGTCAATTGACGCTTAGGTGCATCCGGCTTGCGTCATTGTTGTGGAACTTCCCCAACCGATAGGTTGTGTTCATTATGACTTTTCTGGTTATACACAGCATTGAATTCATTCTTCCCATTATATGGCTTTTTTGTAGCACCAGATGAAGTAGCCACTTGAATCTTACCACTTCGGGTTCCGCTTTCTACGCGTTCTCCAGTTAGTATCAAATCAGTGAAGCCAGATGATGAGCTTCCCAGCAGATGACTATAGAAAGGACCAGTCAATATACTCATAAACATGTCGACCAACTCTCTGTCAGCTAAAGGAGGTTGCACTCTGCCAACCAGGTCTCTCCATTTTTGAGCATATTCCTTGAAGCTTTCTTTCGGCCCCATAGACATGCTTTGTAGTTGCATGCGAGTCAGTGCTAGATCAGCATTATATTGATATTGCTTGTAGAAAGCAGTTGCCAAATCTTCCCAGGTATGAATGTTGGTACCTTCCAGTTGGTAGTACCACTCGAGTTGGGTTCCAGGTAAGCTTTCTTGGAAGAAGTGGATCCAAAGCTTTTTATCAGCAGTGTGAGGCTGAATCTTCCTCACATAGGACTTCAAGTGCAGTTTAGGACACGAGACTCCATCATACTTAGCAAAGGTCGGAATCTTGAATTTCGGGGGAATGACAACCCCTGAGATGAGTCCTAGTTCTTCAAAATCCAGCCCAGGTACCTTCTGAATTTCCATGGCTTTCATACATTCTTCCAGCAACTTGTATTTGTCATCAGGATGTTCGTCCTCATAGTAGTAGTCCTCTTCTTCCTCAGAGGGCTTGACAGAATCGTGGTTGCTTTTCGCATCAGTTTTGACACTAGCATCATTGTCTTGTTCATTGTCACTGTCTTCAGAAACTTGGACTTCCTTGGCTTGCTTGATCGGGCCCTTGAACCTTATCCCCAGAGTCTTCTTGCCCTTCTTCTTCCTTTTAGCCAGCGTGGTTTTCAGTTCTTCTTGCCCCTTGGACAATGTTAGGATGAGCTCTTGAAACTGAGCATTCTGTGCCTCGAGATTCTTGACGGACTGTTCTAGATCCATTTCTGCTGAAATAAACAGCGAGAGAAGATGGGAAACCCGTGGTGGAAACCTGTTATGCGATGTTATGAATGCAAATGCAATGTTTTCAAGGATCTTTTAGGAATTTAGTTAGCAACATTAGAAATGGATTTGGTCGCATCTTTGTTTGAAGAACTCTGATTCTTGGATGTTCTTCTATGGGAATCAAGCTCACCATATCGAGAGGATCATAGCCTCTGATTCGGGATACTGGTTCCTGAGTTTGAAAGCATGTGGCTAGAGGAAAATAAATCCTCTTTCCCCTTGATAGGTACTGTGTCTCTGAATTGGAAGACATATGGCTAGAGGAAAATAAATCCTCTTGCCCCTTGATTAGGAATTCAGTCCTTGATAAGAGCACCTGAAATTGTGCGCCCTAAATCCCTAAGATCCTTGAAAGGGTTAGTTAATATGCTATGTCATGATGTTATGCAAATGCAATGCATCAGGCAAAGCGTAAGATAGTTAGGACAAGCAAGTCCCACGACAAACCTGCATGGAAATCAAAGGCTTAGTAGCACACACAAGCAAGTCACACAAGTGTCCTTAGGTTTAAAGGCTTGCATGGAGTCCGTAGGTAAGTACCCTCCCCACTAAAGTTTAGTTGATTCAACCATTCCTAGATAAAGATCGGGTTCTAGGGAGCTCATATCATTGACCTTTCTCGAAGGCACTATTTCAGTTCAGCGATCGAATCACCAACCGAAAACATCCTGAAAGTCCAGTCCATATGAGTGTAGCTTCGAGTATCAAACAACTTCAGTCGGAATCAAAGCCAGCCATCTCGCTACTTTCTATAGCCAAAGTCAAGTTCAACTAGGATTCTAGGGGCAAATTAGTGCTTAATGACACCACGCAACAGCCAAATGTTTCCTCAAGTCGAATCCTAAGGAACATCAGGACAAACCAAAGTGTCACACTAACGATGGCTACCATATCAAGCATAGCGGTATACGCCGTTGAGTCTCCTTGGTCTCATGCCATATACCTAAGGTACACTACATCGGGGTGTAGGATCTTTCACACAAGTAAATATCCAAACAACCCTTTAAATATAAATCAAACAAGACAAACAATTTTAAAGTGATTCTAAACTTTAAGGTAACCCCTCTTTTATAAGTATATCCCCAGCAGAGTCGCCAGTTCTGTAACTCGGTGGGAGAATTGACTTTTATATTTCGCAAGCAAAATTTTGCGGTGAGCAAGAGTCGCCACATGTAACACCCCTTACTAACCCCGCGGCAATTTAAACAAGTATTCAGAGTACATGAAAATAAGGGTGCCACAATTCATAATAAATAAACATCATTCAACCATGTCATGCATTCACTGGGGTAATCATCATAAATTAAAATGTTTCATGTTAACATAGTGGAGATTAAATCAAACGGACTAAGTTTAACCTCTTTAAAACTTATCCATCAAAACATCAAAACATAACTAGAGTTATCAAACATAAACTCTAAACATCGCGTCCCCAATGTTACAACTATCAGAGCATGACACCTGACGCTAACTGATAAGTGTCAAAATGTACTTATTTTGTGTATGTAAATAGTGGCACTTATCGATACTTTTGTTAATACCGTTTGAATAATTCCTCGTTTTGTGTATAAATACGTATACTTTGTGAATAGTTGTATTTTCATATACTTTTATATCATTTGATAGTTTTTCCTTTGTTTTTATAGGTATTCATGCTTATTGGAGCCTTGAGGAATAAAGTGTCAAAGACACGACTTCGATTTCGCAATTTTGGTGAAAGCCCGCTTAGCCACCGTCAAGCGGACTTCCAAAGACTCAAAATAAGGATGACCAAAATCATCATTTTGGTTTCCATTCATTCATTATTGGATAGAGCATTGAATAAGCTTTCCAACGCTTCGAACCGGGCGCAATTCGGAGTTACGGTTCTCAACTTATGGCGAAAACAAGATTTCACTTTTTCTGTCATCCGCTGAGCGGAGGGGGTCCGCTGAGCGGAGCTCCAGCGGAGCAAATCAGTGTCTGGATGCAATTTTGAGCCCGCTGAGCGGAGGGGGTCCGCTAAGCGGACCTGCTATGACAGCAGCTCGTTAAAAGGGGCAAAAATCACATTTTTAGGTTATGGGTTGGGTATTTTTGAGTCCCAACACCATCAACTTCATTCTTAGAGTAGAATTGGCTTAGAAAACAACTTCGGAGGTTGCATAAGGATGATCGGGGGTGGATTGAGCGTCGAACGGAGCTGACAAACCGGGAGATCTTCGGTTCATTTCTCTTCTTCTTTGTGTATTTCTCTTTGGTTGGGTTTTGTTTGTATATTTACTTGAATCTTATGTATATTTACCGATTATAATGTTATATTTAACTTGCTTTACGAATCTGTGTTGATGTTATCCTGGATTTTTGCTCTATGCTGGGGATTTGGGGTGCTTTAGAGATAAACTTCTTGAATCCTTATCTAGGATGATAATCTGTTGGTTATGAACTCTAGAGATAGATTTAGAGCTAGCATTCACTGTTTGTATCTGTTCTTAATGCTTTCGTGTTTGAGCGGCGCGCGAGAGATCGCCGGCGCAAGAACACGGATGTTCTCGTGACTTCGCGTTAGAGATAACCTTAGTTGTGAGATGATCTCGTTTGTGCTCCAGAGATGGACGCTTATGTGAGAGATACGTGATGACATAGATGAGTATCGTAGGTTGAGTATAACGGGTTGGTAAGTGTATGTTTGTGAAGAGTGAATATATTTACATTCCTGATAAGTTATTTCTCTTCTAAGAATGTGTCTATTCTTTTCCTGTTTATATCTTTGTTTACTTTTTGCTCATTCAATCCAAAGTTCAAAACCGTAGAAACTGTTGAATGGCATCTCTCCATCTCTGAGGACGATAATTCCCGGATCAATATTTCCAATTCTTTTCTGTTGCTTGCCCTATACTGCATTCAACAAAATGGCGCCGTTGCCGGGGATGGTTTTGAATTGCATCGCAATAGTTTTCGTGGTTTTGAGTTGTGTATATAACGTATATATTGTATAGTTTCACTTGTATATATATATTTACTTGTACATGTTTACTTGTTTATGTTCACCATATAGTTTCTTGTATATGTTACATATAAGTATACTTTTATTGGTGAATGTTGGTGAAACATGTTGATCTCGGATGAGCTCTTTAATAGCAAATATTCACTTTTCAACTTGTGAATCCAACATTCACCAATTTTCTCTTTTTGTATGATAATAATTGTATTTGTTCCATACTTGTACATATGTGTTTGTTTGTGTATATAGTTGTATACTTTTGTTTTTATGTTCGTTTAATCATTGTATATATTTGTACCCGTAACGTTTGTTGAGTGGTTGGTTAGGACACTTTCTTTAGGCTTGTGCGGTGAGATGTCACCATGGCATGACGGGAGGAAGCTACTTTCCAAACACCAAAACAATAAAGGCGTCGAGCTAACGACGTAAAACAAGCGCTTGTTGGGAGGCACCCCAACGGTTGTAAATGTTGTTAATATTTAGGATTAAGAAGTATTTAGGTTAAGTGGAGGAAAATTGGAACAACTGTTTTTGTTCTGATTTTTCTGGTTTTTCTGTCATCCGCTAAGCGAGCCTAGCTCCGCTAAGCGGTGACAGTAAAATTTTGTTTTCTTGCTTTGTACCAGTGGGGTTCCTATTCCACTTGGTTCACTCATTTTTCCCACTTTCACCAAGGCTATTTAGTAATAGATACTAGTTTTATTTTTCTAATTCTTTTATTGGTTGTTTGTACTCAAATTTTGTTCGGCGATTCGAAGATTTTTGAGGTGATTTTCCGAAGCTTGAGTGTTTCAACTTGCGGATGTATGGTAGGATATTGTTTTTGAAGTTGTATCATTCAAGGTACTCATTTATCGCTTTCTATAGCATATCATGTTTAGGAAACTTTTCATTTGTACAATTACCATACCATTCATTCTTTTGCATTACTTGCTTCTTGATTGAATCACTTTAGTTCCCAAACCATAAATGTGAGGAAGCTTTCCATTGTTCATATATGCTGGAGGCCACAATCTTTGTTTTAACTGGACTTTATTATGCTTAATCTTTTATTTATGTTGATTTTATGAAAGCATGGAAAGGATCAAGGCATTTTGTTTCATTTTGAGCACAACTACCAAAACCAAATAGTCAATTCACCTTGTGAGTGTGTGATCATTTGTTAACCCATTTGAGCCTTTTTTTTCAATGTCCATGTTTTTGCTAAATACTTATCTTTGAGTGTTTAGTTCTCATTTTTGCATGGATGATTGATTATTTGTTTTCTTGAACCCTCAACCATGATTTTTGGTATGAATTGTTACATTGCCTTAGAAAGTAGGGAGTATTCACATGATGATGTGTTGAATTCAAGTTGGGGAGAGAAATGGTTGCTACTTACGTGGTTGTTTCTATGAGGTTGAAAAGAAAAAAAAAGAAAAAAAATGAAAAGGAGAGAAAAGAAAAAAAAAAGAGAAAAAGTTTTGAAAAAGAAAAAGAAAAGAGAAGTGAATAATTGTGCTAATAAGTATTGTGATTGGTTTGAGAAACTTGTGGTTATGGAAGAAGTTTAATCGAGGTTTTGTTGTTTGAATCTTTGGTGGATTGATCACTCCCTTAGGTTTAGGCAAGTTTTTGTTTCGATTAGCCTTAGGATATATCCCTTGTTTGTTAACCAAGCCACATTACAACCTTGAAAAGTCCTTGTGATTCTTGCTTTTGTATCTTCGATGTGATTTTTAGATGAATGCATAATTTAATCTTTTGTTTGCAAGATTGTTGGATGAGTGTTAAAAGTCCTTCACCTTTGTGTGTTATTCATCCATTGATGAATTTTTTCTAGGTGTGATTCATGAAGTGAGCATGTATTGTGTTAGAATGTTTTGTATGTTTTTTGTACTTAAGATGCGTTTCGTTTACATGTTGTCGTTGAAGGATAGTGGTAAGTATTTACTTTGTTTATACGTTTTTGTATTGAGCCATACATTTGTTTTTGGTTTTCAAAACTTGTTGATTCACAATTCTTTGGTTTATTACTTTTGATTCTTTGATTTATTTGACATTGTTTGAGGACAAATAAAGTTTCAAGTTGGGGAGAGTTTGATAAGTGCCAAAATGTACTTATTTTGTGTATGTAAATAGTGGCACTTATCGATACTTTTGTTAATACCGTTTGAATAATTCCTCGTTTTGTGTATAAATACGTATACTTTGTGAATAGTTGTATTTTCATATACTTTTATATCATTTGATAGTTTTTCCTTTGTTTTTATAGGTATTCATGCTTATTGGAGCCTTGAGGAATAAAGTGTCAAAGACACGACTTCGATTTCGCAATTTTGGTGAAAGCCCGCTTAGCCACCGTCAAGCGGACTTCCAAAGACTCAAAATAAGGATGACCAAAATCATCATTTTGGTTTCCATTCATTCATTATTGGATAGAGCATTGAATAAGCTTTCCAACGCTTCGAACCGGGCGCAATTCGGAGTTACGGTTCTCAACTTATGGCGAAAACAAGATTTCACTTTTTCTGTCATCCGCTGAGCGGAGGGGGTCCGCTGAGCGGAGCTCCAGCGGAGCAAATCAGTGTCTGGATGCAATTTTGAGCCCGCTGAGCGGAGGGGGTCCGCTAAGCGGACCTGCTATGACAGCAGCTCGTTAAAAGGGGCAAAAATCACATTTTTAGGTTATGGGTTGGGTATTTTTGAGTCCCAACACCATCAACTTCATTCTTAGAGTAGAATTGGCTTAGAAAACAACTTCGGAGGTTGCATAAGGATGATCGGGGGTGGATTGAGCGTCGAACGGAGCTGACAAACCGGGAGATCTTCGGTTCATTTCTCTTCTTCTTTGTGTATTTCTCTTTGGTTGGGTTTTGTTTGTATATTTACTTGAATCTTATGTATATTTACCGATTATAATGTTATATTTAACTTGCTTTACGAATCTGTGTTGATGTTATCCTGGATTTTTGCTCTATGTTGGGGATTTGGGGTGCTTTAGAGATAAACTTCTTGAATCCTTATCTAGGATGATAATCTGTTGGTTATGAACTCTAGAGATAGATTTAGAGCTAGCATTCACTGTTTGTATCTGTTCTTAATGCTTTCGTGTTTGAGCGGCGCGCGAGAGATCGCCGGTGCAAGAACACGGATGTTCTCGTGACTTCGCGTTAGAGATAACCTTAGTTGTGAGATGATCTCGTTTGTGCTCCAGAGATGGACGCTTATGTGAGAGATACGTGATGACATAGATGAGTATCGTAGGTTGAGTATAACGGGTTGGTAAGTGTATGTTTGTGAAGAGTGAATATATTTACATTCCTGATAAGTTATTTCTCTTCTAAGAATGTGTCTATTCTTTTCCTGTTTATATCTTTGTTTACTTTTTGCTCATTCAATCCAAAGTCCAAAACCGTAGAAACTGTTGAATGGCATCTCTCCATCTCTGAGGACGATAATTCCCGGATCAATATTTCCAATTCTTTTCTGTTGCTTGCCCTATACTGCATTCAACAAAATGGTAAATAACTGACTCATGAGCTAATCCTCACCGAGTCGAACAGCCGCTATCCTCAATCTGAAAATGACAACATGTAAGGGTGAGTCTCATCATAATTAACAAATTTTATAAGGTTATAAAGCAATAACACATCACAGTTGCATTATTCACCCAATTGTTTCATAAACAGACATTCAAAACAAGTCTCATCATCGCAAACAAACAACCAACACATCATCAAATTTACAACACTGGAATACATCCAATCATGTTATAAAATTATGCATATGTATGAACTGACACTATGCATGTGGTACCAACATCATCAAATGGGAATAACCCATGACAGATCCAACATCATCAAGATACGGCCCTGCCAGCACAGATTCCACACAATGGGAATCATGCCCTTCACTGATCCAACACATCATCATGGATACAGTATTATCAATGAATATGAATGAATGCAACATATACAACATACTTATACCATCATCATCATCATCATCATCAATATCATCATCATCATCAAGTATGTTCATATATATTAGCATCATTCAATTACAATTCCATCATCATCATAGAGAAACATACACGTATTTGCACCAATCATCATCATCAATAAGAAATAGCATACATGTATTCTCATCATTCTAAAACCAATCAATCATCATCATATAGATTATCTTATAAGGTTCGTTTAGCTCGAAACGACACATCAAACGGACCAACAGTTAAAAAGTTATGCGTCTTTGAACTTTTTAAAATATCTTAAACATCAACAACACGCGGCGCCATCTCGGTTCGCGGCGCGAACTGAGTGTCTAAAAAATCCTTGGCTCTCTGCCAAGCTGTTCGCGGCGCAAACCTATGCACGCGGCGCGAAACGAGAAAAAGTTACGCCTTCGCGGCGCCAACACAAATTGCACAAATTGCACATCAGGATACACAATTCAAGCATCAATTAACATCATAACATCATACACATCATGGATTCAACAAAGGATTAAAAGTCACACAATTTAACCCAATCCCTAAACCTATCATATGACTCAATTGATACGAATTCCACATCTATGCAATGCTATTAACCCCTAACCCGATAAAAGATGCTAATCAGATAAGTCCCCCTTACCTTAGCCAAATTCTTGAATTGGTTCCTCTTCCTCTTTGGTTCTCCTTCACGTTCTTCAGTTCCTTTTCTCACAGCTTCTGGTTTTCACGTTCTAATTTTCCTTCTCCTCTTGTTTTCCCTTATTTTATGAAAAACATAAAATTAGAAATGGGCTCCTACACAATTTCACCCCCACTTTACTATTTCCACCGCATGATCCAATAACTTAACATTTTATATTTTTCCACTTTATTCAATAAAATGTTAATTTCCAATAATTAATTTAATACTCAATTAAATTAATTAAATAAGAATTTTCGGGATGTTACAACTCTCCCCCACTAAAAGAGTTTTCGTCCTCGAAAACATACCTCAAGCAAAGAGTTCCGGATAGGAATCTTTCATCTGGCTTTCTAACTCCCAGGTGACGTTTCCATCAGCTGGCCCTCCCCAAGCTACTCTGACTAAATCTATTTCCTTGCCCCGCAATTGCTTCAGTCTTCTATCTTCAATCCTCACAGGTAACGTTTCAACCGTTAAGTTGTCTTTAACCTGCACATCATCCACTTGGATCACGTGGGACGGATCCGAAATGTATTTCCTCAATTGAGACACATGAAATACATCATGCAAGTTTGCAAGCATCGGAGCTAAAGCGACACGGTATGCCACCCCTCCCACTCTTTCAGAAATTTGAAACGGTCCAATAAAGCGCGGAGTTAACTTCTTTGACTTCAAAGCTCGACCAATACCCGTCATAGGAGTAACCTTCATAAACATATGATCTCCCTCTTGAAACTCAAGTGTCTTCCTCCTTTTGTCATAATAACTCTTCTAACGGCTCTGAGAAGCTTTCATCTTCTCTTGGATCATCTTAATCTTCTCCGTAGTCTGTTGTACAATTTTTGGACCAATCACAACACTCTCACCAGCTTTGTACCAACATAATGGAGTTCTACATCTCCTACCATACAATGCCTCAAATGGAGCCATACCTATACTCGAATGAAAACTATTGTTGTAGGTAAATTCAATCAAAGGCAGATAACTATCCCAAGCACCTCCTTTTTCCAACACACAAGCACGTAACAAATCTTCTAACGACTGAATTGTCCTCTCAGTCTGTCCATCCGTCTGTGGATGATGAGCAGAACTCAATCTCAGCTTAGTACCCAAAGCCTTCTGCAAACTTTCCCAGAACTTAGACGTAAATCTCGGATCTCTGTCTGACACGATACTCGAAGAAATACCATGTAGACTAACTATCTTCTCAATATATAATTGAGCCAACTTTTCCATCGGATAATCCATTCTTATCGGTATGAAATGTGCAGACTTCGTCAACCTGTCCACAACAACCCAGATAGCTTCACAATTCTTAACAGTTCTCGGCAGACCCGAAACAAAATCCATCGATATGCTATCCCATTTCCACTCAGGAATAAACATCGGTTGCATGAATCAAGATGGCTTCTGATGTTCAACCTTTGACTTCTGGCATGTCAAACAAGAATACACAAACTCAGCAATTTCTTTCTTCATTCCAGGCCACCAAAACAGCTTCCTCAAATCATGATACATCTTGGTAGCTCCAGGATGAATACTTAATCCACTACGGTGTCCTTCTTCTAAAATACTTCTTCGAAGTTCAGCAACATCAGGAACACAAACTCTGTCACCAAACCTCAGTATACCATTCTCGTCAACTCTGAATTCACCACTCTTGCCTTGGTTAATCAAAGTCAACTTGTCGACTAATTCGACATCAGCCTTCTGACCCTCTCTGATCTCTTCAAGAATACCACTGGTCAGCTTCAGCATTCCTAACTTAACACTAGTAGGAGTACCTTCACATACCAAACTCAAGTCTCTGATTTGTTCAATCAAATCCAATTCCTTCACCATTAGCATAGACATATGCAAAGTCTTCCTACTTAAAGCATCAGCAACCACGTTTGCCTTACCCGGATGGTAATTCAAACTAAAATCATAGTCTTTAAGGAATTCCAACCACCTTCTCTGCCTCATATTCAGTTCTTTCTGGTCCAAGAGATATTTCAGACTCTTATGATCACTGAACACCTCAAACCTCGACCCATACAAATAATGTCGCCACAACTTCAAGACAAAAACCACCACTGCCAACTCTAAATCATGAGTCGGATAATTCCTTTCATGCACTTTGAGTTGTCTCAACGCATACGCAACAACTTGTTGATTTTGCATCAATACACCAACCAGACCCATCAACGAAGCATCACAATAAACCACAAATGATTCTGTCGGATTCGGCAAAATCAAAATAGGAGCGCTAGTCAACCTCTTCTTCAGCTCTTGGAATCCTTCCTCACACCTTACATCCCAAATAAAAGTCTGGCCCTTCCTGGTTAGTTTAGTTAACGACAATGCTAACTTTGAAAATCCTTCAATGAAGTTCCTATAGTAACCCGCAAGACCCAAAAAACTACGGATTTTGGAAACTGGCTTCGGAGCTTCCCACTGAGACACAACTTCTATCTTCGTAGGATCAACAACAATACCATTCTTAGAAATCACGTGTCCTAGAAAACTGACCTCTTCCAACCAAAATTCACACTTCGATAGTTTGGCAAAAAGTTGCTTCTCTTTTAACAACCCTAACACAGTCCTGAGATGTTCCGCATGTTCTTCCTCACTCTTATAATATATTAGGATATCATCTATAAACACCACTACAAACTTATCGAGATAAGGATGGAATATCCTGTTCATATACTCCATAAATACACCAGGTGCATTAGTAACTCCAAACGGCATTACCGAATACTCATAATGCCCATACCTTGTTCTGAAAGCAGTCTTCTGAATATCATCGTCTTTCACACGAATCTGGTGATACCCAGATCTCAGATCAATCTTACTAAACACACATGCTCCAACCAGTTGATCCATCAAATCATCAATCCTCGGCAAGGGATACCAATTCTTGATAGTAACCTTGTTCAATTGTCTGTAATCCACACACAACCTCATTGAACCTTCTTTCTTCTTCACTAGCAACACAGGCGCACCCCACGGAGAAACACTAGGACGAATGAATTTCTTCTCAAGTAACTCTTCCAACTGCTTCTTCAGTTCAGTCAACTCAGACGGTGACATACGATACGGTGCCATCGACACTGGGCTAGTTCCCGGAATCAATTCAATGGAAAACTCTACTTCTCTTTCTGGTGGTAATTCATTCACTTCTTCTGGAAAAACTTCTGGAAAATCACATACTACTGGTAGTTCGCTACTCACTACTTTTTCCTTCGAATTCGCCAACGCAAACAACATAAACACCGTTGCACCATTCTTGATAGCTTCATCCACCTATCTAGCTGTCATTTCCAGATCATCAGAATTAACTTCTTCAGGAAAAATTACTGTCTTCGAAAAACAGTTGATGTGAACATGGTTAAATTCTAACCAGTTCATCCCCAGGATTACATCGAGTTGTTTCAACGGAAGGCACACTAAGTCCATCTCGAATTCCCTACCAAAAATGTCAACCGAACAGTTCAAGCATGCAGACGAAGTAGTTACTGAACCCGATGCAGGAGTATCAATAACCATACTTCCATTTATTTCAGATATTTCCAAATTCAACCTCTTAGCACAATCCAAAGAAATAAAAGAATGAGTTGCTCCAGTATCAATAATCGCAACTAAAGGTGTGCCATGAATAAAACACGTACCTTTAATTAGTCTATCCTCCGGAGTGGTCTCTGATCCAGACAAAGCAAAAACCTTTCCTCCAGCTTGGTTCTTCTTCAGTTTAGGACATTGTGGGCTAATGTGACCTTCTTCACCACAATTGTAACAAGTCACAACCTTCTTCTTACAATCAGCGGCAACATGACCCACTTCTTCACACTTGAAGCACTTCTTCTGGTTCAGTTTGCACTCATTCCTACGGTGCCCGACCTCACCACAGTTATAGAACCTGACAAAAGCACTGGAGTCTCCCCCACTAGGCCTCTTCCAACCACCAGTCTTGGAATTACCTCTACCATATGGCTTACTCTTATCCATAGGCTTCTTCCCTTTTCTGTCAACTAACTCGCGAGAGTGAGATGACTTCAGCTTGAGATTATCTTCCTCGAAGATCCTACTACAGTCCACCAGGTCTACAAATCTCCGGATCCTCTGATATCTGATACCATGCTTAATCTCATCACGGAGACCGTTCTCGAACTTGACGCATTTCGAGAATTCACTAGCTTCATCATTGTTGTAGTGAACGTAGTACTTTGCCAACTCAACGAACTTCGAAGCATACTTTGGTATTGTCATGCTACCTTGAACTAGTTCCAGAAATTCAATTTCCTTTCGACCTCTTACGTCTTCAGGAAAGTACCTTCTCAAAAATTCTCTCTTGAACACAGCCCAAGAAATAGCCACACCATCAGTTTCCAGTTCAGTCCTGGTAGCCATCCACCAGTCGTCAACTTCTTCAGACAACATGTGAGTACCATATCTCACCTTCAGATCCTCAGCACAATTGATGACTCTGAAGATTCTCTTGATCTCCTTAATGTGAATACAAGATTACACTCAAAGATGTTTTTGATTCATGGCAAACTCAAATAAGCATTCAAACAACAAGTCGGAAGCAGAAAACTCAAAGAAAAGCAAGCATTGATCACTCATGATAGTACATGTTGATCTATTATACTTATAGGTCGACTCAACACAAGCAGATCAAGAAGAATGCAGAAAACCAGCAGTTAGGTCGACCTACTGTCAACCCAGGTCGACCTAAAATGGAGAAAAATCCATATACTTCTGCTAGATCGACTCACACATCATCTAGGTCGACCTAAATTGATGAAATTTGCATACCAGCCTGCTAGGTCGACCTACACAACAACTAGGTCGACCTAATCTGAGAAAATGTCCCCAGAATGCATTTGAAGAGGATTCTGGTCGACCTACTCCTTAAACAGGTCGACCTAACTGGGAGCAAAATTCTGCAAGCTCTGCTAGGTCGACCTAAGCACTACAAGAGGTCGACCTAACTGATCAAGAATGCCAAAAATTCTGTTTCTCTCATCTCCAACTGTTAAGCTATCATATATATTGTCCAAGGATCATTATTCAAAGTAACACCAACGACTGAAAGATACACAAAGGCTCATCATCTTCGTTCTTCGTCATCTCCAACACAATTACACATAATCATTCTTGCGTTGAGGGTTAGTGATCGAGTTCGATAATGTCCATGGAACGGAATTGAAGATTCCTAGTGGGTGAAGATTTGTGGGGTTTTTGGTGAATAAAATCTGCGGGTTTTGTCCTCCAAGATAGGTGTTTCTTGGGGGTTTTTATCAAGAGGCTTCATCGAGGATCCGGCTGAGTGTGAAGATTGAAGAACAAGGGTTCGAGGGAATTGAAGACACTGCAGAAAGGGATCAAAGTGAAGCTCTTGGATAACCTTGATCTGACTCAAGATTAAGGGGGAAGAAGATTCAAAGGATCGACATAATTGGTTTATGGTTTATCGCTTTGTTATCTTCTTTGTATATACTACTTTCAACATTAATGAAAGATTACCCAATTTCAGTTTGGAATTGGGGGCAGACGTAGTCGTAGCGAGGACGATCGACGAACTGCCTAAACAAATATCGTGTTCTTGTCGCTTTTACTTTTTCATTTACATTCTGTTCATATTTGGTTATAATAGCAAATTGATCAACGATTCGAGTGTTAAGATTGTGAATTAAGAACTTACATAAACATCACAATCCACCACACATTGAATCACCTTCAATTTGATCATTATCACCAAGTGTTTGTATATTTGTTTCTATCACTCTTACTGCATTGCAAACATTGTCCATCATACAAGAAGTTAATCTGATTTTCAATAAGAGCAACGCTTTGATTCTGCAACGTATACTCTTATCACTTACCTCAAGTTTTTGACTGGTTTTAAACACATATATAATCGTTTCGATAGTGGTTCGGAATAGACGCGAGTCGATTCAGAATCACTTCCGCTGAAAAGTCGTTTAACTCCGTAAAACTGTGAATGATCTATTCACCCCCCTCTAGATCCCAAGGCCAGCGTCTAACAAGTGGCATCAAGAGCTCTGGTTTATTCCGTGCTACGTGAAACACTTATTGGATAGATGGCTTCCGGACCTAAAGGGGCTCACAATAGAGCTCCAATTTTCAACGGTGAAAACTATGGCTATTGGAAGGATTGTATGTGTGTCCACATCAATGCAATTGATAGGAACATCTGGACAGCTATTGTCAATGGTCCCTTTCAGATCACCATGACAAATGCAGCTGGTGCAGTTGTTCCAAAACCAGAAAATACTTGGGATGCTGAAGATGAAAAGAGATATGCATACGATTGGAAAGCGAGAAACATTCTAATCACAGCTCTAGGAGTTGATGAATACTATCGCGTTTCCCATTGTAGATCAGCTAAAGCTACGTGGGACACATTGCAAGTTGCCCACGAGGGAACGGATGATGTCAAACTAGCTAGGATCAATACGTTAACTCAAGAGTTCGAACTCTTCCACATGGAAGATGGTGAATCCATCGAAAACATGCAGAAGAGATTCGTTCACTTGAAAAATCGGTTAAATTCTCTTGATAGACCTGTTTCCAATGCAGTTGCTACTAACAAAATCTTAAGATGCTTGAACAGGGAATGGCAACCCAAGGTTACAGCAATAAAGGAAGCAAATGATCTAAACACCTTAGACATTACCACTCTCTTTGGTAAACTAGAGGAACATGAACAACACCTTAAATGCCTTGACATGCATGAGAAAAGGGCAAAGAAAGAAAAGAACATGGAGAAAGAGGTAGAGAAGAAGTCAATAGCTCTAAAAGCTTCAAGCTCCAAGACCTCAAGACAAGAGCCAAAGGATAGTGATACAAGTGATGACGAAGACTCCGATGATGAGGAAATGGGACTGTTTGTGCGAAGATACAACAAATATCTAAAGAAAAATGGAGCAAAACATTCTGACAAAGGCTTGATCAACTATAGAAAGCAATCAAACAAGTTCAAACAAGATGACGACAACAAAGGAAAAATCAAAGGTCTTTGCTTCAATTGTGGGAAAGCCGGTCACTACAAACCGGATTGTCCATACCTTAAGAAAGAAAAGGAGAAGAACCAAAGCAAAGGTCATAACAAATCTAAAAGAGCCTACATAGCATGGGAAAGTGATTCATCTAGTGAAAGCTCATCAAGCGATGAAGAAGAATCAGCAAACCTATGTTTCATGGCTCATCAACACAAGAAAAAGAAAGCTGTAAGTCATCTTAAACCTGAACTCGTAGATAAGGTATCTCATTCTCAACTAAAACTTGCTTTTGAAGAATTACATAGAGATGCAATTAAAGCTTTCAAACTTTTGGCCTCAAATAAGAAAATATTTTCATATCTTGAATCAAAAGTTGAGAAAACCGAAAAGGATATGAAAGCTTTAAAACAATCTATGCTAGACATTCAAAAGGATAAAGTTGAAATAGATCCTACATCATGGTTTGGTTGTGAGACATGTCACATTTGGCAAAAAGAAGTAAGAGATCTAAAAGCCAAGTTAGACAAGGCTCTACAACCAAAAGTGACTTTTGCGGTTGATCCAAATAAGTTCAAAAGATCGTATACTCCTTTATATAGTAAATACACTTTTGTACCAAAAGTATCAACTAGCAAAACTCCATATTCTCATCATATTACCTGTCATTATTGTTGCAAAAAGGGACATACCATTGAAAAATGCAAATTTAGGAGAATTTTAGTTCCTAAAGGAGTATTTCAATGGTTGCCTAAGTGCAACAATGTCTGTACTCACCATCCAGGACCCAATGAAGATTGGGGACCTTCCACTCTAAATTAATTTTGCAGGAAAAGTGTCTTGACATCGCCGAAAGGTGGTGGTTCCTTGACAACTGGTGCTCAAGACACATAAAGGAAGACATACCACTCTTGGTATGTCATCTATAAAGACAGATTGAAGAACCATACTTGGCAGAGGAAATGTAGGTGACCTGGCCATCACAAATGTATAAGATACATCACAAATACAGTTAACCCGAAAAACACAAAGGACGCATTACTTGATGTGCAATTGGCAAGTTGCATTGTAAAGAGATTTTAAACCTATTCTTAGCAGAATATTGTTTGGGACCATGTCCCGCATCCGGGAGAACATCAAGTAATCGATACTAGATGAGTTTTTCGCAAAAATCAAGCTGTGAAACATTCCATCAAAACAATTCATCATCAAATCTAGGAGTATGGCACACTAACAAGAGGACTCCACACAATGATGACAAAACACCTACATATTGAGAAAGCGGTAACATGTTTATTGTTCACTTCCAAAAATCTTATTGATACTATAATATGATATCAATTAACATGCTTATAGTGACTTCATGTGTTCTTATCTACTCTTCTCAATTACATATGTATATGTGTTCATCATTTTCATTCATAACATATCATGTTTGGGCATTCAAGCAAATGACAAAGCAAAAATACATCATATAGAAACATTTCTAAGGCATTTTCATCATTTAAGGGAACTTAGGTCGACCTACTCTGTATTTGAGTCGACCTACAGCAGAATTTTCTTTACAGAGACTAAAAAGGTCCAGCTGCGTCGACCTACTCATAATTTAGGTCGACCTAAATTGGTCATTTTTCATGTTACTTCTGTTAGGTCGACCCAGCCTCACTTTAGGTCGACCTACTGCTGTCATTTTTCCAGATTTGGGTCTATTAGGTCGACCCGACCCACTCTCATTCATTCAAAACATTCCATTTTTTCATTCCCTCTCATTCTCATCACATTTGGTACGGCTAACCCTAATTCCTCAAACTCAAAATTGTCCAAAATCATCCTTTTCACACAAAATCACTAGCAAGAATGGCTCCAAAATCAAGAAAGGGAAAGGAAATTGCATCAAGTTCATCTTCTCAACCGGTAAGTGCTTTAACTCTTGTTCATCCGGATTGCAAAGATAATTTTGAAAAGTGGCAAATGAAAAGGAAGGTTGTCAAACAATATATCTATAATCAACATGTTGCCAAGCACATGCATATTCCAAATGTTGTCGATTTGGTTCAACATCAAAATATTCATACACTTTTGGAATGTGCTACACCGTATTGTGAGAATACCATTAGGGCATTCTATGCTGGTTTCACAAGAGAGGAGGGCTGTAATTTCAGATTTAAAATGGGGTCAAGATCCCATATTGTCGACAAACGGGCATGGATAAGTATATTCGGGCTTACACTTTTGGGAGATGAAGTTCGCATTGAAGACGGTGACATTCCGGCAAATTATGATCATGTCGCCTATATGAAATCCATTCTCAAAGATCCTGCTGTTCTTGACAAGCAAAATGAATCAATCACAGCTGGGCATCTAAGAAGAGATCCTAGGCTTCTCAGCTGGATCATCTCAAGGGTAATCCGACCACGAGCAGGGGGATTTTCAAGGATTGAACGTTACGAAGTGGTGTTAATGTATCTGATTCAAAACAGAACTCGTGTGCATTGGCCACACTTTCTAACTGCTAAGTTTGAGGAAGTAAAGCAGAAGACTACGGCTTTATGTTATGGTTCGATTATTCAAACTATTGTGAACCACTTTGGCATGAATCTTGATGGATTGCCGTACATTTACTTGAAACAGAATCAAGATTTCTCTCAAACAACCTTAACCCTTATGGGATATCATTGGGATCCAATTAGGAAAACCTATTATCTCATTCAAAAAGGACCGGGAAAAGTCATCTACAATTACGATGATCCTACGGAATTTGGTCATATTCCTGAGAATGAAGAAGAAGGCAATGATCATGAAATTGCCAATGATGAGGATCACAACATGGAAGATGCAGCCAATGACATGGATTCAAATTGGCAATATGTACCTCCTCAAGAGGAAGAAATTCCTTGGGGATACACGGCTCCACCCCCTCCTGATCAGTCCAACATCATCTCCATGCTTGAAGCTATGCAACTCCAACAACAACAACATTTCGAAACACAGCAGCTTTAGTTCCAAACCATGCAGCAGCTTCAAAAGATAGGTATGATGAACAACAACGTCAATATCAATCGCTATATAGTTTGGTTCAAGACCACAAAAGCGATTTTGAAACTTTTGCCTCCAACTCTACTCTAAGACAGAATCAGTTTGAGGAAACGGCATTGCATCGTCATGCAAACATAAGTCAAAGCTTCAACACTCTTAACATGTCTGTGCTGGATCTGTTGGAACAAGTTGAAGAAGATCGACCTAACACATTTCAAAGAGGAAGGGGAAGAAGGGGCAGGCGTTAGGATGGATTCTTCATCATATCATCATTTCATTGCATTTCATTTCATTAAGCATTATGTTAAAATTCTATATGATGTAGTACTTTTTGTGTTGTTTTTATAAATCTCTTGGACTACTATGTATGTTGTGGTGTTTCTTTAAAACATGTTTGGCTCTTATTGGTTCAATATCTACATGTTATCTATTACTATGAATGCCGATATTTTCTTTATATTTCTCTTGTTACTCTCCTATTCTGTTTCTTTGTTTCTCTTTTTGATGTTGTCAAAGGGGGAGATAGATGCAATAGATGCTGAGTGTACGGGGGAGCTTTGTGAAGAGATTGCTTGGTTGAGAGATAGATGCTGGATGTACGGGGGAGCTTTGTTGAGTCCTTATCACTTATCACCAAAGCTTCGACGAATGGTTTGCCATCATCAAAAAGGGGGAGTATGTGAATACAAGATTACACTCAAAGATGTTTTTGATTCATGGCAAACTCAAATAAGCATTCAAACAACAAGGCGGAAGCATAAAACTCAAAGAAAAGCAAGCATTGATCACTCATGATAGTACAGGTTGATCTATTATACTTATAGGTCGACTCAACACAAGCAGATCAAGAAGAATGCAGAAAACCAGCAGTTAGGTCGACCTACTGTCAACCCAGGTCGACCTAAAATGGAGAAAAATCCATATACTTCTGCTAGGTCGACTCACACATCATCTAGGTCGACCTAAATTGATGAAATTTGCATACCAGCCTGCTAGGTCGACCTACACCACAACTAGGTCGACCTAATCTGAGAAAATGTCCCCAGAATGCATTTGAAGAGGATTCTGGTCGACCTACTCCTTAAACAGGTCGACCTAACTGGGAGCAAAATTCTGCAAGCTCTGCTAGGTCGACCTAAGCACTACAAGAGGTCGACCTAACTGATCAAGAATGCCAAAAATTCTGTTTCTCTCATCTCCAACTGTTAAGCTATCATATATATTGTCCAAGGATCATTATTCAAAGTAACACCAACGACTGAAAGATACACAAAGGCTTATCATCTTCGTTCTTCGTCATCTCCAACACAATTACACATAATCATTCTTGCGTTGAGGGTTAGTGATCGAGTTCGATAACGTCCATGGAACGGAATTGAAGATTCCTAGTGGGTGAAGATTTGTGGGGTTTTTGGTGAATAAAATCTGCGGGTTTTGTCCTCCAAGATAGGTGTTTCTTGGGGGTTTTTATCAAGAGGCTTCATCGAGGATCCGACTGAGTGTGAAGATTGAAGAACAAGGGTTCGAGGGAATTGAAGACACTGCAGAAAGGGATCAAAGTGAAGCTCTTGGATAACCTTGATCTGACTCAAGATTAAGGGGGAAGAAGATTCAAAGGATCGACATAATTGGTTTATGGTTTATCACTTTGTTATCTTCTTTGTATATACTACTTTCAACATTAATGAAAGATTACCCAATTTCAGTTTGGAATTGGGGGCAGACGTAGTCGTAGCGAGGACGATCGACGAACTGCCTAAACAAATATCGTGTTCTTGTCGCTTTTACTTTTTCATTTACATTCTGTTCATATTTGGTTATAATAGCAAATTGATCAACGATTCGAGTGTTAAGATTGTGAATTAAGAACTTACATAAACATCACAATCCACCACACATTGAATCACCTTCAATTTGATCATAATCACCAAGTGTTTGTATATTTGTTTCTATCACTCTTACTACATTGCAAACATTGTCCATCATACAAGAAGTTAATCTGATTTTCAATAAGAGCAACGCTTTGATTCTGCAACGTATACTCTTATCACTTACCTCAAGTCTTTGACTGGTTTTAAACACATATATAATCGTTTCGATAGTGGTTCGGAATAGACGCGAGTCGATTCAGAATCACTTCCGCTGAAAAGTCGTTTAACTCCGTAAAACTGTGAACGATCTATTCACCCCCCTCTAGATCCCAAGGCCAGCGTCTAACACTTAAGCCACTTCTGAGCACCCTCAGGATCATGCGTGCCCTTGAACAATGAAGGATTGTTCCTCTGAAAACTGTTCAGTTGCCTATTAGCACCAATCGCAGCTTCATTGGCATTTCCTCCCATCACTCCAGCAATCATGCCCAGAGCCTCAGCGATAGCATCGTCGTTTCTTCCTCCTCTTCCAGCCATTGTTCTGCTTAAATCACAACCAATTTAATCAGAACAGAAGTATCGACAGTTAACTCTTACTAGTCGCATACACAGGAAAACAAAACTAACACTAAGACTCTGGTCATAACGACCGACTATGCTCTGATACCATTACTGTAACACCCCTTACTAACCCCGCGGCAATTTAAACAAGTATTCAGAGTACATGAAAATAAGGGTGCCACAATTCATAATAAATAAACATCATTCAACCATGTCATGCATTCACTGGGGTAATCATCATAAATTAAAACGTTTCATGTTAACACAGCGGAGATTAAATCAAATGGACTAAGTTTAACCTCTTTAAAACTTATCCATCAAAACATCAAAACATAACTAGAGTTATCAAACATAAACTCTAAACATCGCGTCCCCAGTGTTACAACTATCAGAGCATGACACCTGACGCTAACTAAATAACTGACTCATGAGCTAATCCTCACCGAGTCGAACAGCCGCTATCCTCAATCTGAAAATGACAACATGTAAGGGTGAGTCTCATCATAACTAACAAATGTTATAAGGTTATAAAGCAATAACACATCACAGTTGCATTATTCACCCAATTGTTTCATAAACAGACATTCAAAACAAGTCTCATCATCGCAAACAAACAACCAACACATCATCAAATTTACAACACTGGAATACATCCAATCATGTTATAAAATTATGCATATGTATGAACTGACACTATGCATGTGGTACCAACATCATCAAATGGGAATAACCCATGACCGATCCAACATCATCAAGATACGGCCCTGCCAGCACAGATTCCACACAATGAGAATCATGCCCTTCACTGATCCAACACATCATCATGGATACATTATTATCAATGAATATGAATGAATGCAACATATACAACATACTTATACCATCATCATCATCATCATCAATATCATCATCATCAAGTATGTTCATATATATTGGCATCATTCAATTACAATTCCATCATCATCATAGAGAAACATACACGTATTTGCACCAATCATCATCATCAATAAGAAATAGCATACATGTATTCTCATCATTCTAAAACCAATCAATCATCATCATATAGATTATCTTATAAGGTTCGTTTAGCTCGAAACGGCACATCAAACGGACCAACAGTTAAAAAGTTATGCGTCTTTGAACTTTTTAAAATATCTTAAACATCAACAGCATGCGGCGCCATCTCGATTCGCAGCGCGAACTGAGTGTCTCAAAAATCCTTGGCTCTCTGCCAAGCTGTTCGCGGTGCAAACCTATGCACGCGGCACGAAACAAGAAATAGTTACGCCTTCACGGCGCCAACACTGGTACGCGGCGCGACCTGTGCGTATCACAACTTCCTGGCATTCTGCCCTATTGTTCGCGGCGCCAACCCTTGGACGCGGTGCCAACCGGTTATTTCAGAAACCCCATCCTGCAGAAAACAGCATTCTACACATCCCAATGCCCTCAAAATCATACAAGTACGAGTTTCAGAAAATGAACCACACATACAACACAAATTGCACATCAGGATACACAATTCAAGCATCAATTAACATCATAACATCATACACATCATGGATTCAACAAAGGATTAAAAGTCACACAATTTAACCCAATCCCTAAACCTATCATATGACTCAATTGATACGAATTCCACATCTATGCAATGCTATTAACCCCTAACCCGATAAAAGATGCTAATCAGATAAGTCCCCCCGTACCTTAGCCAAATTCTTGAATTGGTTCCTCTTCCTCTTTGGTTCTCCTTCACGTTCTTCAGTTCCTCTTCTCACAGCTTCTGGTTTTCACGTTCTAATTTTCCTTCTCCTCTTGTTTTCCCTTATTTTATGAAAAACATAAAATTAGAAATGGGCTCCTACACAATTACACCCCCACTTTACTATTTCCACCGCATGGTCCAATAACTTAACATTTTATATTTTTCCACATAATTCGATAAAATGTTAATTTCCAATAACTAATTTAAAACTCAATTAAATTAATTAAATAAGAATTTTCGAGATGTTACACCACCGACTTTTATTTTATCCAATTAGGAAAGGCATAAAAGAACAGGAAAGACCTTTTTTAAAAGGCTTGAGTTCGGGGGGTAGGTTACACAAAGGGAAGGTGTAAGCACCATTTGTATCCATGATTATCCATGGGCTCTTAATTGCTTAGCTTACTTGTTTGTTTGAATTGTTTGAAAGAGTGTCGTGTGTGAATTGAAAAGATTTGAATAAGGACTTTAGCTTGTAAATAAGCGTATCCTTTTGGAATTTTTTTTGAAAAGAAGGTGTGAAAAGCATTTGGTTTGAATTGTTGTGAGCAAGCATTTAAGAGTTCCTACCCTAAGTTCGTAAGGTCTTTCCTATTCTAAAGACTTTCCTTTAGCGATAGTACTATCCATACCATTTGAGGGTAGGTAGTCCTATACATTGGATGTGCGGGTCATTAAAGGGTCATCGGGAATTATCGTTCGCCATAAGGTTATCCATACCATAAGAGGGTAGGAAGTCTCAAGGAAGGATGAAATAGTCATTTAGGCAACCAGTGAGGATACCTTAGCATTCGAAGGGACAATCATCATTTTATCGCAGGCAACCTCGAGGGACAAGATCATATAAACTGAAGGCAACATCGAAGGGACTTATGATCTTTGAGGATGATAATGAACCGAGGGCAACATTGCTAAGGTATCCTCGTATTCGAGGGACTTGACTATTTTTAATCGAAAGGCAGCAATAAGAGGGATTACCTTAAAGGTGCGTGGGTGCAACAATCACGTGATTATATTCAGATATTTTATCTTATAAAGTTAGTGATCTAAATTAATTAACAGGCTTATCACTCCCTAAATTACTAACCACGCAGTTAAATAATAGTTATAATTTGCGAAAAATAAAATGCGGAAAGTAAAATCCTACGTTATTACAAGGCTTCGGGATAGGGGATTACATAGCCAAAAACCCGGGAAAAAGGCAGAAAATAAAAATGCGGGAAATTAAAAGGCAGAAATTAAAAGTCCTAAGCTATTACAAAAAACCTTGGCAAGCCTATACACATTTTCTAGAATTTAAATGGCAAAAATAGATAAATAAAATAAATTAAAGGCATGCGACATACACTAGAATAAGAGATGAGAAGAGAAGATCGAGTTGAAAGAAAATAAGGGTTAGAGGTTTTTATGGTGATAAATCCTAAATCTTGAAGGTTAGCCAAATGGGTAAAATAAACCTAAAGGGTTAAAAACCTAAACGAATTTAATGGGCAACACCTACCTAAGGTTAAAAACCTAATTTGGCTAAATTAATTAAAATTATAAAAAAAGGTTAATAAATTCTATAATTAAATTAATTAGCCTAAAAATAATTATTAGCCTAAAAATAAAACCCTAAACCTAATTCATGAAAATGGACAACATCTATCTAAGGGAGAAAATTTAATTTGGCTTAATTAATTAAAATTATAAAAAAAAAATTAATAAATCCTAAAATTAAATTAATTAGCCTTAAAATAATTATTAGCCTAAAAATAATTATTAGCCTAAAAATAAAACCCTAACCCTAGTTCATGAAAATGGACAACATCTACCTAAAGGAGAAAATTTAAGGTTTTGGTTTTTAATTAAATATTAATAATAAAAGAGGGTTAATTAAAGGAAAAGAAAAAAGGAAGAAAATAGAACCAAAAGGAAGAGGCTAAGATTTGATGTGGCAATCCTTGAGGGTGCATCATGAGAAAGTGACCAATAAAGTGTTTGGCCAAAACATGGTTAATGGCCAAAGGAAGTACCTGCAAAAAAGGGTAATAATAATAATGTTAATAATAAGAATAATAATATTAATAGTATAATAATAATAATAATATAAGATAAAAAAAGAATTGGGGTTTAGAAAATTAAATTATGGTCAAAATTACTAATAACCTTGATTTGGCCAAAAACCAAAAGATTTTTGGCCAAATACGAATAACCTTGATTTGGCCAAAAGCCAAAAGGTTTTTGGCCAAATAGGAATAACCTTGATTTGGCCAAAAGCCAAAAGGCTTTTGGCCAAAAAAACACTTGGGTATCCTTTGAGGTCAAGGGATAAAGCTCCTTCCACTTGGTCAATCCATAAGAAACCTGTTCATAAACCACTTCAATATTACGTTTAAGAAAACAAATAGAAAAATAGAAACATGATCAAAATAAAATCAAACAAATATAAAAACCTGATTATAAATCAAATAAAATAAGATAACGAAGCTACAAATTTTTTGAGATTTTTTTGAAAATATGAAAATAGAAATTAAATCAAATAAAATAGAAAAACGAGGAATTTGCGATCTTGAGCGTTGAAATCTTTTAGAATTCGATTCTAAAGGAGTATTGTTCCTCGATTTTTTTCTTAATTTCTGGAAAAAATTCGAAGCAAATCGAAACAGTAGTTTCAGAATTCGGCTGATATGCTGGAAAATTTATCACTCTGCTGCAACCGGAATTAGGGTGACAGAAGATTATTCGTAACGGTCAGAAACGATGGTAAAGGGTTTTTTGTGGATGGGTGTAAAATTATGAGAGTTGTTGACTGTTAGTGTATGGGAACAGAGAATTTGGTAGAGGTGAATGGTTGGTGAATGGTTAAAAATAAGAGTTGTTAGTTATTTATAAGAAAACATTAGGTTAAAAGGAAAATGGGCTTGGACCTCACTAAGAGCTTAATTTATTTTATTTTCCTTATTTTGAATTATTTAAATGAATAAATCAAAACAATTGAAATAAAACAATTTAAGGGGTGATTGGATTAAAATTGTGGCCCAATAATGAATTTGCTCAATTTGGACTTTATGCATTGACTCAAAATTTCCCAACTTTTACCAGCCATAATTTTCTAAATTTTCATTATTTGAGAATAATTTTGAATTTGTTGGGAAGCTTAGGATTTCCTCTTCAATTATTTTCGCACTTGAAGATTTTTGTCTTTAAAAATGAGAGGGCAAATTTTGGGGTATGACAACAGTATTCTTGAAGAGATCAGAAAGGGTCAGAATGCTGATGTTGAGTTGATCGATAAGTTGACTTTGATTAACCAAGGTAAAGGCGGTGAATTCAGAATTGACGAGAATGGTATAATGAGGTTTGATGATAGAGTTTGTGTTCCTGATGTTGCTAAAATCCGAAAGAGTATTCTGGAAGAAGGACACCGTAGTGGATTAAGCATTCATCCTGGTGCTACCAAGATGTATCATGATTTGAAAAAGTTGTTTTGGTGGCCTGGAATGAAGAAGGAAATTGCAGAGTTTGTTTATTCTTGTTTGACATGTCAGAAGTCAAAAATTGAGCATCAGAAGCCATCTGGGTTTATGCAACCACTGTTTATTCCTGAATGGAAGTGGGATAGCATATCAATGGACTTTGTTTCGGGTTTGCCGAGAACTGTTAAAAAATGTGAGACTATCTGGGTTGTTGTGGACAGGTTGACGAAGTCTGCACATTTCATACCGGTAAGAATGGATTATCTGATGGAGAAGTTAGCACAATTGTTTATTGAAAAGATAGTTAGTCTGCATGGTATTCCTTCGAGTATTGTGTCTCATAGAGATCCGAGGTTTACGTCTAAGTTCTGGGAAGGTTTGAAGAAGGCGTTGGGTACTAAACTGATATTGAGTTCTACTTATCATCCGCAGAATGATGGACAGACTGAGAGGACGACCCAATCGTTAGAAGATTTATTGCGTGCTTGTGTGCTAGAAAAAGGAGGTGCTTGGGATAGTTATCTGCCTTTGATTGAGTTTACCTACAATAATAGTTATCATTCGAGTATTGGTATGGCTCCGTTTGAGGCTTTGTATGATAGGAGATGTAGAACGCCGTTGTGTTGGTACGAATCTGGTGAGAGTGATGTGATCGGGCCAGAAATTGTGCAACAGACTACGGAAAAGATTAAGATGATTCAGGAGAAAGTGAAATCTTCTCAGATTCGTCAGAAGAGTTATCACGGCAAGAGAAGGAAGACACTTGAGTTTCAGGAGCGAGACCATGTGTTTATGAGAGTTACTCCTATGACGGTCATTGGTCGAGCATTGAAGTCAAAGAAATTGACACCGTGTTTCATTGGTCAGTTTCAAATTTCTGAAAGAGTAGGAGAAGTAGCCTATCGTATTGCTTTACCGCTGATGCTTGCATATTTGCATGATGTATTTCATGTGTCTCAGTTGGGGAAATACATTGCGGATTCGTCCCATGTGATCCAAGTAGATGATGTACAGGTGAAAGACAACTTGACGGTTGAGGCTTTACCTGTGAGGATTGAAGATCGAAAGCTGATGCAATTACGTGGAAAAGAGATAGCTTTGATCAGAGTAGCTTGGGGAGGACCGGCTGATGGAAATTTTACCCGGGAACTAGAAAGCCAAATGTAAAACTCCTATCCAGAACTCTTTACTTAAGGTATGTTTTCGATGACGAAAACTCTTTTAGTGGGGGGAAGTTGTAACACCCGTATATTTTAATTTTTAATTTAATTAGAAATTGAATTAATAATTAGAAATATTTTGGTTTTATGAAAATAAATTGGAAAAGAATGGTTTATGGCATTGGGCCATGTGTGATGTTAGTAAGAAGGAGGTGTTAAGTTAGTAAAGCCATTTACTAATTAAAATGTTATTTTTCATAAAATAAGAAGGAAATTGGAAAAGAGGATAGAACGTGAAAAGAAGAACTGAGGAATTGGGAACTCGAAGAACGTGAAAGAGGAACAGAAGAGGGGGAGACCAATCAAGAACTTTTGGCTACGGTAAGGGGGGACTCTCCGGTTAGCATCTCTTATCATATATTTAGATGATAATATTGATTAGGAATATTATTTAGGTCAATTGGATTGTATGTTATGTAACGCCCGGAAAAATAAGTATATGCTTAATTTAGACGTTTGTGACGTTTATTGGAATTTTACCTTTTTTGGAGTCGTTTCAGTCGGTATTAATTCGGGATGGCGGACTAATATTTAATTGAAGGTTTTAATATTTTTGGTACTAGAAATATTATTAAGGTAATATTCTGCGTTTTGGGGTTTTTCTGAGCAATTAAGTTTGGACCGGAAAGTGAGATATTTTGTGTGTGAATAGTGAGTAGTGGGGGGAGATAGAAAAGAGATAAGAGGGGAAAACGTGAAAAGAAAAGGAAAGAAAGAAGAGAAAGGAAAGAAAGAAGAGAAAGAAAAGAAAGAGGAAAAGAAGAAGAGCAAAGATGGAGAGAAAGTGAAGAAGAGAGTTTTGGAGAAGATGAAGAATCAAACCAAGGTAAGGGGGAGTATGTCGTTTATTATGCATTTGTATGGTTTATATAGTTGTTCTTGTTCATCTTCTTCATCCTTTCCATATTTTCCATTTTTTCTTGTTTTGTAAGAAAATGTTAGGTTTGAGAGAGATTAATGAATCAACCATGAAAGTTGAATGTTATGTTGTTTATATGGCATGTGTGTGTTATATTGATGTTATAATGATGTATAGGTGTTAGAGTAATGTTTATAAGAGTTTGGTAGGTGGAAATGGTGAATTTAGGGTTTCTACGAAGCTTAGGTCGACCTACACAGGGGTTTGCGTCGACCTGTGCAGCCTAAAAGACAAAAATCTGGGTTTTCTGATGAATGCGTCGACCAATTGGGTCAGCGTGCGCATACCCGAGGGGGGCAGGAGTTCAATGCGTCGACCTATGTTTTCCATGCGTCGACCTACAGCTTTTTTTCCATTTTTGACAGATTTTGTAACGATCATAACTTTTGATCCGTAACTCCGATTTTGTCGCGGTTCGAAGCGTTGGAAAGCTAAGGAAATAACCTACACTAAGATTTAATAAAATGATTCATAGGATGTAGTATCCTATTATTTTTATTAGGATTTAGTGGTAGAACTAAGTAGGGTTAACATATGAAGTATGTTTATGTTTTCTAAACTTTGAAGAGTCGTATCTTTTAACTTGGGTGTTTGTTTTATGTGTCGTTTGAAACGTTGGGAAGCTATTTCCATGCTCTATATGATGATGTAGGATGTAGTAGTGGTTGGTTGATTTTCATAAATGGTTTTGTGAACTAGTGCATGATAAATCATGATGATGTGTTGTGTGAATATTAACGTATTGGTATGAGGTATGTGATTAGTTGTCGATAACATGAAACCATGTTCATATGTGTTATGTATTAATGAATGTTCATTCTTGATATGTGGCGATGTTTGGTTGTTTGTTGTTAACATGATGTGTGGCCTTATGGCAAGTAATTGTTGTTATGAGAATGATGTATTATCATTGTTGAATTGTTGTTATTACAACTTGTTGATGATGTATTGATGAAGTTGTGGGCCGATGGCCAATATTAATTTGATGTGTATAAGTGTGTTATACGTTCATCTATGCCGATGTGGCCAGTATGTTTTGACGGTGAATGTGTGTTGTGTGCTTATTAATGCCTGTGTGGTAATTATGGTGTGATGTAATTGATAACGATGTTATTAATTGGTGATGTATCATTTTGGATAGAATATAAACGATGTAACGTGAGTGTATGATCGTGTTATATTGTTGATGATGTTGTTGTCATGTAATAGAGTCATATATTTGCGCATCATAACATTTCAATACGTTAATGGCGGAATGCTGTTAACAGATGGCCTGCGGGCATTAGTTACCAGTAGGAGCTTAATGCTCGGTAAGGGTATATTAGCCTGAGTGGAAAGAGGTCATCAGTGGGAGCTACATGCTCGATGACGACAGCCTGCGGGCTTCCTGAGTGGAATAAAGTCCCAACATAATGCTCGGCAAGGTTCATCAGTGGGAGCTACATGCTCGATGACGATAGCCTGCGGGCTTCCTGAGTGAATAAAGTCCCAGCATAATGCTCGGCAAGGGTCACCTGTGGGAGCTACATGCTCGATGACGACAACCTGTGGGCTTCCTGAGTGGAATAAAGTCCCAGCATAATGCCCGGCAAGGTGTATTTGTCATAATGACAAGGAGGAGTTTACTCCGGATTTGGTACCACATGCATATGCATAGTCGAGTCTCATTCATCATTGTCTGTCTTTATAATTTATGTTATCATTCATGTGTCGCATTACTTATATATCGATTGTGGTTGAATGAGTGGATTGTCGTGACTTTTATTCTTGAGATATTATGTTGATCCGTGTGTTGTATTTTGATTAATTGTGTTTTAGTCGCTACATATATTATACTTATTCGTAATGAACTATATACTCACCCTTCTGATGATTTGATGCTTGAGTGGCATCCTGCAGATTAGCCGCTTCGGGAGTCTTTGGAAGAGGTAGTTCTCCAGTTGGTCTTGTCGGTTGCTCTGATACGTAACACCAGGGAGTCGGGAGTCTGTTGTTATTTATTTGTATATGACTCTTTTGAACATGTATATGTGATGATGTGCTGATGTGTATTGTAAACACTTTATTTTGGAAAACTCATCTTTGAGAGAGAGAGAGAGAGAGCTATACGTACATTTTTATGTTCATATCTTCTGTGTGTTATGTATCATTTTATAGGCAGGTGTTGTATGCTTTTGGCATCGTTGATGGTCGTTTGTTTTCTAGGTGTTTCTTGGTTACTTGGTGTAACATCCTAATTGTGTTGTATGAAATTTTAATACTCTAATATTTTCTTGCCTAAATGCTTTGGGTAGAATTGGGGTGTTACATGTTAGATTGGGGTTTAGGTGATTTTGAATAGATCATATAATTGATGATTAACTATACTGAATTATGTGCATAATTGTGTGTAAATTGATGTTGTGGTATGAATATGGTATGAATCTATGAATTTAAATCCCTAACTAATTGAGTAGAAATTAGGATTGTAATGAGTAAAATTGATATAGGGTGATAAACTATTGAAGATAGATGAATCCTGTATATTAAAGAGTGCAGAATTTCTGTTTTAGATCCAAAATCACAGGCTATAATGGTGTAAAATGCGAGGAAGACGAACTGGTACGAGTTGCAGGTTTTTGGAAGTCTCTGGCCATTTGTGTATGATACGTGTATGGTACACATATGAGGGGCTTCCCAGGGGTCGTACGCGTATGGTACGCGCCCCGTCCCGTCCAAAATACGCCCTTCTGCCCGTACAGATATGGTACGCGTATGATGAAGAGGTGATACGCGTATGGCACTATGATACGCGTATGGTGTGTGTTTGTGTGGAAATCAGCCTCTGCTGATATGCGTATGGTACGCGTATGACCAACGTGATCGTAGAATTTTGCTGTTTTGTGATTTTTGAAAGTTTGACGATGCGTAATTTTTGAACCGTTGGCCTGTTTTGAGTGTCGTTTTGAGTATGATGAACCTGATGAAATAAACTTTGTGTTGATTGATGATATGATTGTATTTGAATGCTGTTGATATATATAAACATGCTTTGATGATGTTGATGGTGATGGTTTAAGTATTAGATGATGTTACTCATAGACATGACGATGCTATATGTATGTTTCATATATGTTTGCATTCATTCAAAATCATTTGTTGAGGGTTGTATCCATGATGATGTGTTGGATCAGTGAGGGCATAATTCCCATTGTGTGGAATTTATGTTGGCAGGGCCGTATCTTAACGATGTTGGATCGGTCGGTGGGTTATTCCCATTGATGATGTTTGGTACCACATGCATAGTGTTAGTTCATTCATATGCATGATTTTCATAACATGATTGAATGTGTTTCAGTGTTATGAATTGATGATGTGTTGGTTGTGTGTTGTTGAATTGTATGAATATAATACAATTGGGTGAATAATATAACTATGATGTGTTATTATTTATGATGCAATAATATTTGTTAATAGCGATGAGACTCACCCTTACATGTTGTTATTTTCAGATTAAGGATAGCGGCTTTTCGACTTGGTGAGGATTAGCTCATGAGTCATTGCGTTTAGTTTAGCTTCAGGTGTCGTGCTCTGATATTGTAACACTGGGGAACGCGAGTTTTGAGTTTATGTTTTTATGACTCTATTTGTTTTATTTTGAGTTTTGAGGGATATAGTTTTCAAAGATGTTGAACTTATCCGTATGACTGATTTTCTGCTGTGTTAACATGAGTTATTATATATTATGATGAATTTCCTCGGTGAATGCATGACAATGACATGTGATGGTCGTTTTTAAAATTGAATTGTGGCACCCTTGTTCCATGTTACTCTGATATATTTATTTAATTGCCGCGAGGTTTAGAAGGGTGTTACATGAGGCGCCCAACCTCTCAATTAAAGGAGGCGTCCGCCCCCAATCTAAAAGGGGCCCACCAAGAAAAGGAGATGTCCGTCTCCAAGGTCCTTGAGGCGCCCGCCTCCATTTACTTGCCACGTCGCCCACTTTGCCACTCTTTCCTATATTTTCTCCAGTCAAATAACTAAAACCAAGTCTTCCTATATTTTCTCAACTTCTCTGACCATGATCTCCACTATCTCCACTACCTCTCACATGATAACTTCCAACAATTCTCACTATATAAAGAGGGGAGTATTCATGTAAAAGGGGGTTGGATGATCTTTTGTCTTAGCCACCAACTTTCGATTCCGGCATTATTTTTCCAGCATTGAAGCTTATTTTCATTTGTTATTTTTTCTTCTCTTTTTCATAGACTAGGCATATATTTATTTTCTCACAATAGTTTTTACACCGGAAACTATTGTGTACTTTTGACTGGATCTAACCTTACGTTAGATCATAGTATTTTATTTCCTTGTTTTTATTATTATTTGATCGAAGAATCTTAAGGAACAGATCCAACCAATTTGTGGTGGAGTGTTCAAGCATTTCAAGTTCAAGAATTAATTCAAGTATTATTTTCAGTTTTCTATCATTTATTTAATTTATAGTTTTATATTTCTTGCTTATAAATTATTGAATATGTCTAAATATATGAACTATGATTGTTTATGCTTGTTTAATTTAATAAGTATGTTTAGCTAAATTAATCAGGTGTCGATATGTAACTTAATCTAGCCAAAGGGATCTGAAATAAACTGGCCTAAATATTATTTTATCGAAAATCACTTTTTCTGGTTTTAGTATCTAATTGAATTTATTATAAGATTAATAAATCAACAGAGCGGAAGTTTGAGATTTAAAGACTGGGCTAAGGTTAGAAATCAATAGAGCGAGAGTTTGACATATTTAACCAGATAGTGGAGACTTGACATTAATTTTAAGGACAGCGAGAGCGTATTAAAACTAATTAGATTTTTATTCATTTTCAAAAAGTGCTTTTATACTCAGCGGGACAGCGAGAGCGTACGTTAGGGATTACTAGCATAATCCAAGTCAACAGAACGAGAGTTTGAGATAAGGGTTTTTAAATGAATAATATTTGCTGAAAAAGGAATTCTATTAATTCTGTTATTTTCAAAAAGTGGTTTAAAATCTAATGGGATAACGAGAGCATACATTACGAGTAAGAATCATAGTCTGATTCAACAGAGCGAGAGTTTGAGAAGAGGACTTTTATATTAACGATTTTAATAAAGGATGTTTGTTAGATTAAAAACCAGGCCAGTGGAACTTCGGATTCCCTAAGTTTGACGAATTACATATCGATATCCGCCTATTAATATTTTATCTAGATCTAAGTCTTATTTCCCCCTAAAACATAATTAAAATATCACTAGCCTTAGCTTTACACAGTAACTTTAGATAACGGTAGATCGATTCATAGTCCCCGTGGATTCGATATCTTTTAAAACTACACGACACAACGGTGCACTTGCAGTCTTCTGACTAATAGACACATAAAGTCGCGATCAAGTTTTTGGCGCCGTTGTCGAGGGACTATTTAAGTCGATATCGCAACTCTTTTAGTTACGCAGTAAAGACTAACGCACGTTTTCATTAATTATAATGTATCACCCAAACTTTTTCTACAACCACTGCCCAGTATTTCGAGGAATCACCCGAATCCTATAAATCCGACCTCGAAATACTACTGGAGAATTTCAATGCATCGCTACTAGATTCTCACCTAAACTACCTCTCCAACTACCAATCCCAACATTTTTAGGAGTCGCAAGAATTTTATAATTCCAACCAAACTTACCCTCAACAGAATTTCCTCTACGATCACCACACCCAATATTTTGAGGAGTCGCGAGAATCCTATAAATTAGACCTCGAAATATTAATGGAAAATTTTACTGAAATATCTATGATGACGGAGCGCTTTGTGGAAACACAAAATGTGACGCTAACCCACTTTGAAGAACCACAAGAATCCCATACTTTCAACTTCGAAGCATCAATGGAGGATTCCAACGAGACGCTAACTCACTCTAGGTTAGAATCTATGATGGAGCACTTTGTAGAGACACAAATCGTCCAAAACCAAGAGTTTATAAAACAAATTCTTCAAAACAATGAAACCCTTAGGCAACTGGCCACTGTGGTTGAGTCCCTCGCGACTCACAACATGGCCTTAGAGACTCAAATCTCGCGACTTGAACAAAACCCTATAAGACCCTTCCCTGAGGAGCATGTGGATGTTGAAACAACCATTAGTAAAAATACAAATTGAAATTCCTAAGGAGAATAATAATGAGATTAAGGAGAGTGATAATGTGGTTGAGGAGAATTCCAGTGAGAAAAGAATGGAGATTGAGAAGAATCCACCAACACCATCTGAAAGGGAGGTTGTAGAAGAGGTAGAGAAGGAAACACCTATTGTTGTTCCTCCTCCCTATACCCCACCGATTCGTTTCAAGAAAAGTGTTATGGAAACTCAGGTAGACTCCCAATCTAAAACATACGTGGAGGTATTGGAAAATATCCACACCAATGCACCCTTGTTTGAAGTTTTGCATAAAAAGAGAAAATTAGAGGACCACGAAACTAGGGATATCATTATTGTTAAGAGGGTAAGGTTAACCTTTGAGGTGGTGGATGAAATCACTAAGCCCAAACTTGAAAAGCTGATACTCAGGATAGATCCAGAACCACCACCACAAGTTCAAAAGAATGAACCACCCCACAGAAGAAAGAAAAGAAAAGGTGATGGATATGTGAGATGGCTTGATAAGTGGCCATGGAAAACAAAGATTACTAAAAATTTGATCGAGGAGTCATTCTCGAGAGAACCACCAAGAGTCCTGACACTCTTGAGTCGTCGAGCTATCGACGTTAAACAAAGCGCTGCGTGGGAGGCAACCCACGAGTTTTCAATTTAATGTTTTCCTTTTAATGTTTGAACTTGCAGAAAATAAAGATACGGATCGCTTGTCACAACTCGACCATATCTAGGGGAAAAATATACAGATGATCATCTCAAAAATGAGTTGGTGCCCACGCACATTTCTACGAATGTTGCTACTGGTGGTGACACCGTTGATGAGCATGATAGGAGAAGGTATTTCCTCCGGATGCGGAGCGGATTTGGTCGTGATAGCCCGCCAGTAGCATCCATACAGGTTTTGTCTTTCCTTTTTCCACCTTTTATCAAAACATTGAGGACAATGTTTGGTTTAAGTGTGGGGGAGAAGCTTTACTGCTTTCATTTATTGCTTTATTTATTGTCTTCTAGTTGTGTCGTCGAGTCTTTATACGTGATTTTAAGTTGCTATTAAATTTCCCCAAAATTTTAAAAATTTTAACCTCCAACAAAATTATTTTATTTTTGATGCATGGCACACACACTTTAGGCCTTGTTAGAAAGACTTGGATATGTTTCAACAACATTGATACCGTCCTGACACCCTAAACCCCTTAATTATGTGATATCAATTTGAGTACCCATTATGCCGAGACCTTAGGCTCAAGTTTTTAAAGTAGCTCATAAGTAGTTTATATTAGCAATCGGCTCCATCTTAAGCACAAACTACGTAGGGAGTCGATGAATATAAGTGAATGATCCTGTTTTTAATAAATTAATGATTTAATTGAAAAATAACCTTCTAAGTTAGGTGACCCTCACCCGGTCATTTAGCCCAACGGTTGTTAAGCCTATAAGAATTTAATAATTAGCACCCACTGTTGGTTGGCCCAGAGGTCACTGGTACTGGGCTTGGTAAGGTGGGTTACGATCCGATCCCCTGCAACCAGCAACCGCAGTTGGGAAAAATGGGGCTAAACCATTTAAAAAATCAAAACCTCGTGCTAAAGAAAAAAAAGAGGATCATAGTCGCTAACTGATTTCCCCTACTATGTGAGTGCACAGATAACGGGCTTAATGTGATTGCACTTGAATGAAAAAGAGCGAAAGAAAACAACAAGTGATGTAGGTTGAGTTATAATGGCATGATTCGAAATGATTTATATAAAGGGAGTTTTTGAACATTGTGTCGTTACGGTGTCCTTGGTATTGAATACTTAGTACCTATCGATCTAACATTATCCTAGCAGCCACGTATGATTAGGAGTCGTGTCGTGCCCTTGTTTCAAATCGCGCTTAATTATTTCTACCATGTTGGTTGATTGCTTGAGGACAAACAATGGTTTAAGTGTGGGGGAGTTTGATAACACGAAATTATATAGTATATTTGATTTGATTTACATAAATAGTGTTTGTATTTTCTTTTAATTATCTCATTTTATTTTAGTATTATGCCAGTATTTTTATTGTTTCAGATATTTAGGATATTCGAATGCTAGTTGAGGAAAGGAAAGAAATCGAGAAGAAATCGTTCAAAAATCCAAAGAAAAGAATGGAAATGAAGAATATTGGAAGCAATCCTATCCCACAAAGCAAGTGAGGCGCCCAACCTCTTAATTAAAGGAGGCGTCTGCCCCCAAGCTAAAAGGGACCCACCAAGAAAAGGAGACGTCCGTCTCCAAGGTCCTTGAGGTGCCCGCCTCCATTTACTTTCCACGTCGCCCACTTTGCCACTCTTTCCTATATTTTCTCCAGTCAAATAAATAAAACCAAGTCTTCTTATATTTTCTCAACTTCTCCGACCATGATCTCCATTATCTCCACTATCTCTCACATGATAACTTCCAATAATTCTCACTATATAAAGAGGAGAGTATTTATGTAAAAGGGGGTTGGAAGGTCTTTTGTCCCAGCCACCAACTTTCGATTCCAGCATTATTTTTCCAGCATTGAAGCTTATTTCCATTTGTTATTTTTTCTTCTCTTTTTTATAGACTAGGCATATATTTATTTTCTCACAATGGTTTCTACACCGGAAACTATTGTGTACTTTTGACTGGATCTAACCTTACGTTAGATCATAATATTTTATTTCCTTGTTTTTATTATTATTATTTGATCGGAGAATCTTAAGGAACAGATCCAACCAGTTTGTGGTGGAGTGTTCAAGCATTTCAAGTTCAAGAAATAATTCAAGTATTATTTTCAGGTTTCTATCATTTATTTAATTTATAGTTTTATATTTCTTGCTTATAAATTATTGAATATGTCTAAATATATGAACTATAATTTTTTATGCATGTTTAATTTAATAAGTATGTTTAGCTAAACTAATGAGGTGTCAGTATGTAACTTAATCTAGCCATAGGGATCAAAAATAAACTGGCCTAAATGTTATTTTATCGAAAATAACTTTTTCTGGTTTTAGTATCTAATTGAATTTATTAGAAGGTTAGAAAATCAACAGAGCGGAAGTTTAAGATTTAAAAACTAGACTAAGGTTAGAAATCAATAGAGCGAGAGTTTGAGATATTTAACCAGATAGTGGACACTTGACATTAGTTTTAAGGACAGCGAGAGCGTATTGAAACTAATTAGATATTTATTCATTTTCAAAAAGTGCTTTTATACTCAGCGAGACAGCGAGAGCGTACGTTAGAGATTACTAGCATAATCCAAGTCAACAGAGCGAGATTTTGGGATAAGGGTTTTTAAATGAATAATATTTGCTGAAAAAGGAATTCTATTAATTCTGTTATTTTCAAAAAGTGGTTTTAAATCTAATGGGATAGCGAGAGCATACATTACGAGTAAGAATCATAGTCTGATTCAACAGAGCGAGAGTTTGAGAAGAGGACTTTTATATTAACGGTTTTAATAAAGGATGTTTGTTAGATTAAAAACCAGGCCAGTGGAACTTCAGATTCCCTAAGTTTGACGAATTACATATCGATATCCGCCTATTAATATTTTATCTAGATCTAAGTCTTATTTCCCCCTAAAACATTATTAAAATATCACTAGCCTTAGCTTTACATAGTAACTTTAGATAACGGTAGATCGATTCATAGTCCCTGTGGATTCGATATCTTTTAAAACTACACGACACGACTGTGCACTTGCAGTCATCCGACTAATAGACACATAAAGTCGCGATCATTAGTTCCCCGAACTACGAAAGCTCTAACTTCCATTAGGGATATGTAGGCAAAAGATTCTCAAGGAATCTTTGCGAGCAAACAAAACACCAAAAAACATTCAGTTCACCCTTCATTATTCAGTTTATTTCCTCTCCTAACACAAGGATAAACTTTCCTAATAATCAAGCAACAAACAAACAAAAATCAAAGCATAGACAGTAGAAAGGTTCCCGTAGAGTACTACAGATACTTAGGGTGCTAATACCTTCCCTTAGCATAACCAGCATACCGGACCCCAAAAAACTCTATTAGGTAAAATCCCCACACCTAAACACCTAGGGTAGATTGAGATCTTTTTCCCCTTCCTATTATTTAGGATAAATTAAAAGTGAGTGTAACTAGGAAACAATTCCCCCCAAGGCTGCCTTCCTCCTTCCAAATTTCGAATGAAGGGTTGTGCGTGCCGTTTCCGAAAAAGAGCCAAAGGAAAAGAACACACCTGGAGATTTTTCGAGGGCGTTACACTACCTTCTACTATCCCACCCGTCCTTGCGCAATGTCTGCGGTACACCAATGCCTCTGTGCCACATCCATAATGTCATCCAATATACGTGTAACACCCCACATTACTTTCAGGGTTAACGATTGACACCACAAACCAACACGGGTCTTTTCAGCATGATTTATCCTTACTCACACGCTTTTTAGAAAACTTCCCAGAAGGTTACCTATCACGAAATTGCTCAAAGTCAAGCAATGGGCTATCAAAAAGAAGATGCATCTTGTTGGTATAGGTAGTACCAATCGATCCTTATAAACCTTTCTTTAACCATGCAGTCTCTTCCCTGTATAACATCAATACCCCTCTCATTTGAATGTGGCGACCACTCCTCGCCATCTTTGTCTAGGAGTGTTACATGCGGTGCAACCACCCTCTAACCTCTTCGGCCTCGGGTGTTACAGGCCCACCAGCTTCTACATGGTTCGTCCTTGAACCACATCGTAATGGGAGAGGTCTGGCTCTGATACCATTTGTAACACCCCAGACTGCTTTCAGGATAATCGACTGACCCCACAAACCAACACGGGTCTTTTCATAATGATTTATCCTCACTCACACGCTTTTCGGGAAAATTCCCATAAGGTTACCCATCTCTAAATTGCTCCTATTCAAACACGCTCAACTATGGAGTTCTTATGGAATGGGCTTCCAAGAAGAAGATGTATCTTGTTGGTATAGATAGTATCAACCAATCCTTATAAGTCTTCCTTCAACCATGCAGTCTCTTCCCTGTATAACCTCAGGATCTCTTTCATTTCAATATGGCGACCACTGCTCGCCATCTTTGGCCACAAGTGTTACATGCGGTGTAACCACCCCACCCTCTTTGACCTCGGGTGTTACAATACACTTGGAACCAGACCCCTCAGGGAAGAAACCTCCCTCAATGGTTGCCCGCCCAATCTCAAATATCTGACGACATCAAGGCAGCACATCCTAAATGTGGTCCAACTGAGACTGTTTCTACTGTAATAACTCTTGATGAGCTAGTTTGGGCGGTGATCCCTCTGTAGTGGGCACCATGTAGAGGTGTGAGACAATGAAGAACTAAATGATATACCCATCAGCATAACTTCAGTCTCTCTCTGCTCTGATCGCCCGAGCCTCCTCTAGAACCATGTGTTGCTAATAGCCAGCAAATATACTGTCCATCTGCCTACGTGTCAAACCGATAGGAGCGGAGATAGAAGGGTGGAGGGGACAGAAGGGCGCTCTGGAAGATATGGAACAGTGATAGTCAAACTGCATGCCAACCATTCAGAGTATACTACAATATCATCAAACGAGTGTGTCTCACACTGAGCAGCATAGACGTTGTAGCGGGTGTCCTCGACAACCATACGGTCCAGATAGACTCTATAAGGGTCCACTGCCTGGTTCCCTCTCATAGGGACGAAGGCACGAGCATGTGGCCAGGCCTCAATGTATTCCTGCACAAATCCCCAACCAATGATCATCTGGATCAAACATTATCACAAACATAGAATGAAAAGTTATGGAAAAAGTATAAGGATATAAGATTGTTACCACTAATAGTGAGCAGCTACCTACGATAGTCTTAGTCTTCCACAGGCATCCCTCTCCTAGTTTCAAATAGGTGTACGCCAGTGTTGGCGCCCCCTAGTTGTACTCATGGATCTGTGAGGGACCCAAAAAGTACCTAAGGTAAGCGACATCCGTATACGTGGAGCTCGTTTCCACAAACAGTTGAGTGTCGCGGCAAATATAGAAAAACAAACACCTCGGCACACACTATCTGTGTATCTCCACCTCAACTAGATCACCATAAGCCTTTCGTGTCGTAACTAGCTCATCAGTATATCTCCATATCATGAAGGAAAACCTCATGTGAGCGCCGCGGGTCTTATTCACCTCCTCAAGTGCATCTAGTGGATCAAACCCAAGCTCTTGAACCAGAAGCACTCTCGCTTCCTCCTTCGTCATCCTATCGTGACGGAGGAGGGAACCCCGAATAGGTATATGCAATAGACATGAGACGTCGTCCAATGTAATTGTGATCTCACCATGAGGTAGATTGAAGGATGACGTATTAGGGTGCCATATCTCCGCAAATGCCATGAGCATCCCGTTGTGGATCACCGTGTACCCGATCTCACAAAGGTCCTTCTTATCAGAGGCTGTGAGGACATCCTGGAACCATGCCTCCTCTGACTGCTGCACATATAATATCTTCTAGTCGTGGTTATAGAACTTTGGCGCCAGCCTCTCCTGAAAATTTCCAATGAAAACAACATTAATACTAATCAATGTTACAAATAATAAATTTACAATGAAAAAATAAAGAATTAATCTAAGCAATGTTACCTCTCCATCCCAGACATGTCTGGCGGTACGATCGACTTACCCTGTCAGCAGGGACAAATTGGAGGGACCCCGCGGGTAACCCTCAGGCATATTAGCATCCTTATGCAGTGGGTCAACACCCTTTGGAGGTGGCACGGGAGAAACAAGAGAAGAAACATCGGATGGAGGTGGCACAGGAGAAGCAGCATTAGTTAGAGGTGGCACAAACATATCCTGACGAGGGTCTGCGAGAGGACGGCGCATGTGATGTACCCTCACCATCATCCCGATGCCTCTAGGATGAAGAAGTGGAAGTGGACGGTGCATGTGTACTAGGTTGCAGAGTAGACTGTGGCGTAGCCTCAACTATAAACTCTATTGGAACTGCTGGAATAGAGGCGTCCACTCCCTCTGGCATTATATGGTTCCGTGCATGTCGCACGAAAGCATGTTGTGCAACTTTCCCATGTATGAGCATGTTTGTCCCATCATCCATACTGTATGCAAGGTATAAGAAATAAATTTGAATTAGATACAATTAAGTTATAAAAACAAAAGAAAAAATAAATTTTGACTCCGTAGATGTACGTGTGGAAAGCTTCCGTATATACAGCTATGGAAGCACCCATCAATCATAACAACTAGGTTTGTTCCGGAGCTGCATATACGGAACTACCCTAATGTTTACTTATTCCATAGATGCACCTACGGAACATTATGCAACTCCTCCAACGCAACAATGGCGTCTGTACTGTTCAAAACCTTATAAAACCTATTTTTGAGCCCTTGGTCGTCCATTTTACATAACACACAATACCTACATTGTCTCTAAACTATGTTTCTAAAATTATCTAATTATTTCTACACCTAAAAGTGTATTCTAAGTCTATTGCGGGAAATACTCAAAATTACCTCGGAAACTCAAAAACTTACCAATTAAATTGAGCTTTGAACGAGTTGGAGTGTGTTGATCATTGATGTTGATGTTCTCTGTCGAAGTCGAGAGAGAAAAAAACAAGTTTGGTGGAAGGATGATTTTTGAGGTTGAGAGAGCTTGGAAATGAAAAGTTGTGAGAATGAGCGAGGAGAAAAGTTTGGAACGTGTTTAACATCAAATGGTTCTAGAGGTATATAACAGGAATGTTTATGTAGATGAACCTACAGAATAAACCAACATTGAGTAAAAAAAAGTGCGTTTGGAAATACACCTCTGGAAGCAGGGGATATTTTTGGAAACGCACATGGTGCCTAAGAAACCCAAGGGGTGAAATATGAGATTCTCAAATAGTTGGGATTCCATCAAGCCCGTAGATAATAATACTTTCATATGGGAGATGGGCTATTTTACCTCATATACAGTGAAAGTTATTTGAAGTGTGCCTTTTGTCTCAAGAGTGGCTATATTCTCCAAAACCTTAATGTATTTTATTCCAAAAATCATGTAATTTTTATTCCATAAAGCATGTAATTTTTATATATCAAATCAAATATTAAAAGCCTGTGTTTCCACAGGTCTTTTCAATTTTTTGAGTAGGTGCGTTGTTATCACATCCTTTGAATGAATAAAAGGTAATATATGTTGTCATTGATGTTACCTGTGAAATAGACACATTTTTACATATTAGTATTGTAATACGGTGAACTGACTTTTTATCGATCGAAATGTCGCGGTAAGCAAGAGTCGCCACCGACTTTTATTTTATCCAAACAAATTCGGAAAGGCAAAAAGAAACAGAAAAAAACCTTTTTAAAGAAATCTAAGTTCGGGGGGTAATTTATGCAAAGGGAAGGTGTAAGGCACCCTTCGCATCCATGGTTTTCCATGGGCTCTTAATTGCTTTGCTTGCTCGTTTGTCTTTAGAAAAAGTAGATAAAAGAAAAAAAAGTGGACTTTAGCTCGTAAATGAGCGTAGCCAGTTTTTGAAGAATTGTGAGAAAGAATATGAAAATTGAGCATTGCAAGGCAATTAGGGGCAATTACCTTAAACTCAGATGATAGGTCTCTTTTTAGCCTTTCAGAATGAAAGGGTCAATCCTTGCCATAAGAGGGTAGGAAGCCTTTCGTTTGGAGGTTGAAGGGTCGTCGAGATATCATTCGCCCAAAGACTGACCCATGCCATAGAGAGGCAGGTAGTCTAAAGGGAATGATCAGAATAGCCTTTGTTTGTAGGCAACCAGAAGATACCTCAGCCTTATTCGTGGGCAACTTCCGAGGGTCGAGGTCACGTTAGTGTATCGAAGGCAGCATCATTTTAGGGTCTCATGACCTTTTATCGAGGCAACATGGCTGAGGCATCCTCATATTCGAGGGACTGGCTATTCTGCAAGAACACAAGGCAACAAGGCAACAGGCAACAGGCAACAGGCAACAGGCAACAGAGAGGGTTACCCAAAAGCGTGCGTGTGTGCACCAATCACGTGATTCGATTCAGTTATTTATCTTGTAATTAATCATTCTAGGTTCAATTCGAGGTTATCACTCCCTAGGATTACTAACACGCAAATGTAACAAATATGGGGGAGGGAAATTGTAACCAGCGGATCCCTTAATAGGGTTTGACACAAGTAATAATTAAACAGAAAAAATAAAAGGTTAGAGTTTAGGGTTACCAAACTCGTAGCTTTGGCAATCAACGAACCCTGAAAAGGCAAACAAACCAAAAATAGGGTGAGCGTATGGCTAATTCAGAGACGAACACCTCTAACCCTAAAATAAGAAGGCCGAGACAATAATTTGAAATGAGTAATTAAATGAAGGGCACTTAGCTTTTTGCATTTGATCTGACGTGGTTGATAGTCGGGGGATGCCTTAAGGTTAACCCTGAAAAGAGGCAAGGAAAGGCAGAGGCAGAAAAATTGAATGTAGGCAATATTCATTTAAAAAAAAGGCAAACCCTAATAAAAGAAAATAAAATAGATTTTGAATTTTAGAATCGAATACTTAGCTTTGGATCTTGAAGGCGCGTAGCTGGAAGGCATCTGGAAAATCAAACCTGAAAAGGCACGAAAAAGAAATATTTTCAGTGTAGGGTTAATTCTCGTAAACCCTAATTCGGGCGTAAATTAACCATAGTTAATAAAATAACAAACTAATTGAAATAAAACCAAAGTTATGGAGAAAAATCGAGAGTTTGGATCAATATATCGATTAAATTGGATATAATTCTAATTATTTAATTGATAAAAGGTTTATTTTGAAAATAATATTGAATAATAAACAATTATGAATAAAATTGAAAACTCGAATTTTTGATAAAATAAGTAACTATAATTTATTATAGAAATAATTTATTAAAATAAAGTAAAAACTATGACTAATAGAAAAAAGAGAAAATAAGAAAAAGAATGAGAATATTTATGTAATAAAAAAAAAGAATTGGAGAAAGACTAAGCTTTTGATTCAGTGTGGTGACCCTTGAGTGCTCATGGTAAGGCTGAGCCTTTGTATGCGTTGGATCTACTGAAAAGCTGATCGAATGGCTGCTGTAGCGAGGGTCCGTCAGGCATATGCGTGAGCCAGCTACACTGAATCTGCAAGCAACAAAGTTCCTGAAAAATCAAAGGAAATAAACGCAAGAGGCAGGGATCGAACACCTGCCCTTGCGTATGAAAGACACAACACGCTGCCAATTGAGTTAGCTAGGATTGGTGATATTGAATTGGGCTGGGAATTATATGTGCAATTAATTGACGTTAATGAAATAAAAAAAACGCCTAGACTTTGTCTTCCTCGTGAAGACTGGAATTTCAGCCACGGTTACTTCATGTTGCAATGGTCCTGTGAATTTCAACAATCCATGAATCGAAACAATAAATTAAAACCAAAGCCGTGGATTAACTAGAAATTGACTCATGAATCCAATGGTGTCCTTATAAAGGCCCAATACTCAAAAAAGTTGGAAATTCGCTAATTAGAATAATATATTCTGGAGGAAAAATCTAATTAGCGAATTTCCAACTTTTTTGAGTATTGGGCCTTTATTAAAGCATCCACGTGAGTTTGTGGGCCAAATATTAATTATTTTATGAATTTATTCATATTTGATTTTAATTCAAATAAATTCAAATAAAATCATCAAAATAATTATATAATTGGTGCATTAAACTTTTATTTGATTCAACCCGATCAAATCTCATCCATGGGCCAATTCAAGATCCCTAAGTCTATTATTTTATTTTGTGGCTTTTATTTATATTTATATGAATTATTATTCATTTAAATGTTAAATAGACTAAATAAAATATATAATAGATGGATTTGTTTTTTAATCATGAGGAGGTGACCAAACCATAAAAGATTCGTGTAAAGCAAATTTGGGAAAAAATGATTGAAATTGGCAAAGTTTTGGAAAGCTTGATAATGAAAGATTCAATCACATGACAAATTTCAATCTGCCAAGATTTAATACAATTTTGTTAACCTACTTGGTTCCATATAAATACTTAGACGAAGTGAGAAAAAGAAAAAGGGGGAGGGAAGCTTCAGAATCCTATTCTCGAAAGTCAAGAACCGTGGAAAAAAAGTGAGGTTGCAATCAAGGACCTAGGTGGATTCAAGCAATTCTACGCATAAGGAACGATTTCCCAGTGTATTCTGAAGCTATTGTGATCATCACCATCAATTGAAACGCCCAGGAACTCGTACCTATACGTCACGGTTTGCTCGTTTTTTTTATTTTTCGATTTCGCAAATCCGTGCATCATAAACGTAATTCAATCATATATATGTGTTCTTCATCATGTTTGAAACGTGTTTGCATCGTTTAATTTGAGTTTCAATGCAGATTAAACATTCCACCATTGTTAGGTTTTAGAACCTTCAATTGGGATCTCTCGATACAGGAAAAATTGGCCGAAAATAAGGACACCATTGGATTCATGAGTCAATTTCTAGTTAATCCACGGCTTTGGTTTTAATTTATTGTTTCATGGATTGTTGAAATTCACAGGACCATTGCAACATGAAGTAACCGTGGCTGAAATTCCAGTCTTCACGAGGAAGACAAAGTCTAGGCGTTTTTTTTATTTCATTAACGTCAATTAATTGCACATATAATTCCCAGCCCAATTCAATATCACCAATCCTAGCTAGCTCAATTGGCAGCGCGTTGTGTCTCTCATACGCAAGGGCAGGTGTTCGATCCCTGCCTCTTGCGTTTATTTCCTTTGATTTTTCAGGAACTTTGTTGCTTGCAGATTCAGTGTAGCTGGCTCATGCATATGCCTGATGGACCCTCGCTACAGCAGCCATTCGATCAGCTTTTCAGTAGATCTAACGCATACAAAGGCTCAGCCTTACCATGAGCACTCAAGGGTCACCACACTGAATCAAAAGCTTAGTCTTTCTCCAATTCTTTTTTTTATTACATAAATATTCTCATTCTTTTTCTTATTTTCTCTTTTTTCTATTAGTCATAGTTTTTACTTTATTTTAATAAATTATAGTTACTTATTTTATCAAAAATTCGAGATGCTCAAAAATGGAGAGATCTAGCTGGGAGAGTCAAACCTTCCTTGGTTGACAGAGAGTTGGTAGATATGTTTATGAATACACTGACTGACCCTTTCTATAGTCATTTGCTAGAAAGTTCGTCATCTGGATTCACTGACCTCATACTGACTGGAGAACGTGTTGAAAGTGGTATCCGAAGCGGAAAAATTCAGGTGGTTACTTCTTCTGGTACTATTAAAAAGCCATACAATGGGAAGAATGAATCTAACACTGTCGGGGCAGTCCTGGTCCCTAGTCAGGCTCCAACACCACAATAACAACAGAAAGATCGACGTAAACAACAGGGTGGCCAACGTACTTGGAAGTCCAAACCCAAAATGTCATTTACCCCACTACACATGCCATTGGCTCAAGCATTACAACATTTGCTGAGAGAGAACTTGATTACTTTAAGGGGTCCTCCTGTAAAGCCTAACACTTCCGCCCCTAGCTACAAGCCCAATGCGAGGTGCGCATATCACTCCAATAGCCCTGGGCATGATACGAATGATTGTTGGCCATTGAAACATAAAATTCAAGACTTGATTGAAGAAGGGGTTGTTGAATTTGGGCAACCAGAGAAACCACACAAAGTCTAAAGGATGGCTATTTAGATCATTAATTTACTCGCATTCGCAATTTCTTCCCTGATTGTTTAAACATTTGTCTTATGTCAGACTCTATTTATTTTATCATAATCATTAATGCATTGCATATGTTTGTCTTGATTTATTTCTCTTCCTATTTCTATATTAAACTTTGTTTTTACTTAGTTTTCTTTATGATATTTAACTCTCGCTAAAGAGGTAAGCCTTTTTGAGGGAGGATGACGAAAACGATACCGCAACCTCATACAGTATACTTTCAAACAGACTATGAGTACACTGACTGGTCCTTTCTATAGTCATTTATTGGGGAGTTCATCATCTGGATTCACTGAACTCATACTGATTGGGGAACGTGTCGAGAGTGGTATTCGAAGTGGTAAGATTCAAATGGCTACATCTTTAGGTACTACAAAGAAGCATTCTAATGGGAGGTCAGATTCCAATGTTGTGTATGGGCAGAAAAGTATAAGCCATGATCAATCTATTGGGGCAGTTCTGAGCTCCACACTGGCGCCTCAACAGGGTCGTCAAAACAAACAAGATAAACCCAGACGTCAATTCACAAAGGTCAATATGTCGCTAGCTCAAGCCTTACAACATCTGCAAAAGGCAAATTTGATCACTCTGAGGGATCCTCCTAAAAATCCTAACACTTCTGCTCCTAGTTACAAACCCAACGCGAGGTGCGCATATCATTCTAACAGTCCTGGACATGACACGGAGAATTGTTGGCCGTTGAAGAATAAGATCCAAGATATGATCGACGCTGGTGAAATTGAGTTCGACCATCCTGCAACTCCTAATGTGATCACTGCTCCCATGCCTAATCACGACAAGATTGCTAATACTATGGATGGCTAGAAGGATGAACTTTTTAGATCATTAGATTTACTTTTGTTTGCAATTTCTATTCTGTTTGTTTAAACATTCGACTTATGATAGACATTATCTATTTTAATAATTATCATCAGTGCATTGCATATGTTTGTCTTGAATACATTATTTCGTTATCATTCATTTCGAATCACGTATTTACTTTGCATATGTTTTGTGTTTATTCAACTCCTGCTAAGCTGTAAGCCTTTTGAGGGAGGATGACGAAAACGATACCGCAACCTCATACAGTATGCTTTTGAACGGACTATGTTGACGATGTACAGGCATTATTTCAACTCCTAAACAGTGGAGATATAAGGATGATAATCCCTCGTTAACCCTTTTGAGCCTAAGTTGTAGGAGTTTTCTTTCTTGAATAATTCAAAACCTGTGATCATAACCTGGGGCATGGTAGTTCTCAGCTAATTCGGCTGTGCATTCTATTTTAAGAGAACCATTCAGTACACCTTTCAACAAAGGTTTCAATCACAAACGTTCAACCGCACGCATCAAAGAAGTGTTGGAAATGTCAATCAAAAGACAATGACAGTTCATCAATCAAACAAGGCAGTCATTATCTTTCAAAAAGGAAAGAACGAAAAACATATATACAAAGAAAAGCCTGCTAAGTCAAAAATAAAAAAGATGACTTAGGCAAAAATCAAGGCATCCCGCTGACTGTAAGCTCACAATAGACAGTTCAGGCAAAAGTTAGGGATATCAAAAAGATGAAAAAAGAGAAATTCTTGAACAACACAAAGTTGTGACTACCAAAAGGAAGAAATGATTGCCATATCAGAAGTTCTCATTACTTGCGAACCATCAATATTATCGAAGGCGCAAATCCATAGATCTCTTGGAACTTGAATGCATAAGTTGAATCAACTGAGCTTAGGATTGAAGATCATCACGAAGAGGGGTGGGTACAATCAAATTTTGAGCCTTTATCCTTTGTTTCTCAAACCGTGAACCAAGCCACGTTACAACCCTTGAAAGTCCTAACTGAAGCATGGTTAGTTCGAAAGCATACTGTCACCAAAAAGGTATCCCGACTCCTTAAGGTTTACCAAAATGCTGAGTTGATATTTCGTTTTACAAACATCACATTGTTACAAATATCATATTTTTACAAATGCCATGTTTTTTACATCTCCAGTTTTAATGTTTTTTCAAAAAACTTAAGACAAACGTATGCATTGCATCTCATGAATTCATTATTAAACAAATTCTGCTACATAATTTCAAACGTTAGCAACAGAAAGAATTTGCACAGGGTACAACTAATGACTGAAAGTTATCCCGACAGAAAACAAAATTACTCCAAGAAGCCATGTCTCTTACGTATACAAGGGGCATGACGCGTTTTGCCCAATCAATCTGAGGCAATCAAGTCGAGATTCCGAGACTCTCTCATGGATGGTCGAACAATCAGGGGCATGCATCCAAGCATATCTAAAGCTACTCCCCAATCAACGCGAGACATTTTCATGAGCCTATGATTACTGGGGGCATATTACCCATAGTGTACATCTCACAAAGACCTCGTGAGGCGAATCGTTCGAAAGTTCCTGTTAACTGGGGAAAATCTATGCAAGTCCAGTTCAACATTTCGATCAATACTCAGTAGCGTGTCCTGAATCGAGTAGTAAATAACTATGATACTGGGGGAAACTTTCAAGACACCCACATCTCCCCACATAGGCAGAAGATCATATCCCCTCAGAGTAATCATTAAGAAGATATCTTCAAATGTGCTCGTCCCGACAAAGACATGACTCCCCAACAGAGTTTACATCTTCGACACTATTATTTCTCCAACAAGTTGCTCTTCTTCAATATGGTCCATTTATATCTCTAAATCAGGGTACATCAAATTACTGATCATCCCCAAGCAGAAACCGTAAATCCCCAGCTGAACATCTTCAAAGATACAGAGATTTATTTTCTCAATCAAGACAACATGAATCATATTCACATATCACATGTCATAAACATATTCATACAATTGCATACACGTTCATACATAATACATAAAACAGCGCGACAATTGCATACATAACATACGAGGTCCTCATTTATTTTGAGAATCCCGTCACACGAACACATTGCATGCATCATGACATGGCATAAAGAAAACTAACCTCTACTTTTCAGGATATTACTATCTCTATTTGCAAAGAGTTAAGTCGACACCTTTGACGGTTCCTTAACAATCTATTCTCAAGTATTAAGTCGACACCTTTGACGGTTCCTTAATACATCAAGAGTTAAATCGACACCTTTGACGGTTCCTTAACAACACATTTCAGATATAAGTCGATACCTTTGACGGTTCCTTATACAATCTATCTACATATCTGAGTCGATACCTTTGACGGTGCCTCAATGATATGCTTCAAAGTTAAGTCGATACCTTTGACGGTTCCTTAACAACCCACATCAAGAGTTAAGTCGACACCTTTGACGGTTCCTTAACAACACATTTCAGATATAAGTCGACACCTTTGACGGTTCCTTATACAATCTGTCTGCATATCTGAGTCGATACCTTTGACGGTGCCTCAACAATATGCTTCAAATTTAAGTCGATACCTTTGACGGTTCCTTAAATAACCCAACACAGATTTGAGTCGATACCTTTGACGGTTCCTCAACATTCAAAAAAAAAAGAAGACAACAAAAGCAGAAATTTTGCAACGATCCATACTCCAACAACTACCAGATGGCATCTACAAGCCCATCTCCGACAAGAGTCCCTACTTCAAATAGGGCAAATTTCTTGGTATTCTTGTGTTCAATCATCTTCCACCTTCAGATACCGACTGGCACACAAACCACTCTACATCTTCAGGTTTAAGATAATTGAACAGGGGCAGCTGTCATACCCCAAAATTTGCCCATACTATTTCTCCTATTCAAATTCAAGGTCCTAGGACACCTTCATATGATAAATATTGAGGGAGACATGCATTTATGAAGTTGGCAATTTTTTTGAAGAGATACATGAAACAAATAATGACCAAAATCACACTTTTTTAAAAATGGGCCCATTATTTTATAATCCAAATTTGTTCTAATATTGGCAAGAGTGTTCAAGCCCAATCCCATGAATATTTTGTTTTTATTTTATTTTAGTGAATTTTTTATTCATCTAAAATGAAATTTAAAGCCAAATAATTAAGGGAATATAAGAGATTTGGTTTACCCTTATTTTGGAATCAATTTCAGAACATCCACACACTATTTCTAGACCAAATTCGTGTGAAGATTGATTGGGGAATATATAATTTAGATTGAGACTAAAAGAGGAAATATTTGAACCAAAGATATCTTCCAAATCAAAAATCAATTCTTGGATTTACAGAGATTTGATTTCAATTTTATTAAACCTAATTCAAGGCATTATATATACGTAACAAAGTCACAAGGGTTAGGGGATGGACGAAAAACTCTGCTGCTAGGACTCTCACAAAAGCTTAAAAAAATCAAGGGAAATTCAGTTTCAGATTCAACAATTGAAGCAAATTCAAGGTGTTCCAGAAATTCAGTCGTGTTCCTGAGTCGTTCCCGATACTTCCCCGACCATTATCGAAGCTTGAAAGTCTCCGAATCAAAGCCTATATCCCACGGTTTGCGCTAATATTTTCGGTTTCGATTGCGTTAATTCATACACTTGTTGCGAAATTTGATTGCATATCCTTGTTCATGATGATGTTTCGATGGAACCTGGATGTTGAATTTCGTTTCTGTACACACTTGTGACCGACGGCCATGGCTAGGGTTCGCGGCGGCGATTTGGGGCTTTTGTAAATAACCAAAATTAGGCAAATCTAAGGGTACCATCGCGTTCGGAGGGTCAATTACAGTCGACCTATGGTCTTGATACAAATTTATATTGCATCTCTGTGTGGTTTTGATAATTGCAGGAAGTATTATTGTCGCGAGGAAGAAGACGAGCGAGTAACGCAGGCGCGCACGTTTTTGTGAATTCAAAATTCCCATGTTTTGATATATTTGTTGGTTCATGTATAGTAAACAGACAATAAACAATGGTTCGGCGGAAGAGGCATGCGTGCAAAGGCGTTAATGAGCAAGGGCAGCGGTTCGAACCCTGGCGATTGCAAGTTTTTTACATGATTTTGCTATGGTTTTCTTACAGATCCCATGTCCCTCGCCAGTCTAAGCTTATCATACATCTTCCCATGTCAACCATCAGATCGCACCGGAGTCCAATCCTACGATCCAGGATCTGGAGAGTACACCATATGCTTCTCAAACGCACAACACTGGATTACAAGCTAAGATTTTTTATTTTTTTTTATTATTATTTATTATTATATAAACCTATTTATACTTTTTTATGTATTTGTTTTACTTGTCTTTTTTAATTAGTTTTCTTCTAAAAAATCTTTTATAATAATAATAATAATATTTATATATTATTTATATTAATAATATCTTTTTATCATATACTTATTTATCTATTTTCTTTTACATTATTTATTTCCTTTATAATACTTAATATATTTATTTATTTATTTTATTTATTTTCTTCATATATTTATTTATTTTTCTTAATATATTTTTTATTTATTTATTCTAATTAGATATTGTAGTTAAATATCTTTCATAATTCCTATTTATCTTATTTTCCTTCATAAAATCGCCAAAAAAAAATGTTTTTTTTATTATATTTTTTTTCCTTCGATTTAATTAATTAGGTTGCAAAACCAATAATTAATTAAACCATTTATATTTTCTTATTTAAAACATACCCTAATCAGGGTTTACGACGAGCATTCCAATACACTGAAATATTTTCTTTCTTTTGTGCCTTGCCTTTTCAGGGTTATCAACATGGTTCACTCCGAATACGCGCTTGATTCAAAAACCCAAAGGTCAACCTTAAAGGCGCCCTATCAACCCTATCAGATCAAATCAGAGCTAAGTACCTTTGCCTATGTTATTATTTTAAATTTATCTATTCTTTATTTTAGGGTTAATCTTGTTCGCCCTCGAATTAGCCATACACTCACCCTCTTTTGTTTGCCATCTTTTCCTTTTCAGGGTTTGTCAAATGCCAAAGCTACGTGTATTGGTAACCCTAACCCTAATATTTTCTGTTTTAATTTTTAATTATATCCCGCTGGTTTCAATTCCCCTCTCCTCCGCTGGTTACAATTTCCCTTCCCCATTATTATTGTTATATTATTGTGTGGTTAGTAATCTTAGGGAGTGCAAGCCTTAAATCAATGTAGATAATTAATTATAAGATAATTTTCTGAATATAATCACGTGATTGTTGCACACACGCACGCTTTTGGGGTAACCTCTCTGTTGCCTTGTTGCCTGTTGCCTGTTGCCTGTTGCCTTTGTGTTTTTTGCAGAATAAACCACGTCCCTCGAATATGAGGATACCTCAGCCATGCTGCCTCGATAATCAAAGGTCATACGACCCTAAATGATGCTGCCTTCGATACATAATATGACCTCGACCCTCGGAAGTTGCCTACGGAAAAAGGCTGAGGTATCTTCTGGTTGCCTAACGAAAATGGTTTATTCTGATTCTTGCCTTAGACTACCTGCCCTTCTATGGCATGGGACAGTCTCATGGCAAAGGATGCTTCGACGACCCTTCAACCTCCAAACGAAAGGCTTCCTGCCCTCTTATGGCAAGGATAGACTCTTTCATTCTGAAAGGCTAAAAAGAGACCTATCATCTGAGTTTAAGGTAATTGCCCCTAATTGCCTTGCAATGCTCATCTTTAATATTCTTTCTCACAATTCTTCGAAAACTGGCTACGCTCATTTACGAGCTAAAGTCCCTATCTCTTTCATCTACATTTTCTAAACAAACGAGCAAGCAAAGCAATTAAGAGCCCATGGAAAACCATGGATGCAAAGGGTGCATTACACCTTCCCTTTGCATAAATTACCCCCCGAACTTAGACTTCTTAAAAGGTTTTTTTCTGTTCCTTTTTGCCTTTCCGAATATTGTTTGGATAAAATAAAAGTCGGTGGCGACTCTTGCTTACTCTCCTTCATAGGTTTTGACTTAACAGTTTTCTTTTTTTTTTTATGGATATTGACTGCCTGACTTGAGAATCACGGGAATCCGTCACTTATGTCAAGCACCTGGTATAATTGAGGTAACTGAGTAACTACCCTGCCCCAGGTTATGATTAAGGGTTTTAATCTGTATGAGAAAGAAACTTCTACTTCTTAGGCTCAAAGGGGTTGACGATGGATTAACATCCTTATATCTCCACTGTTTAGGAATTGAAACAATGCCTGTACATCGTCAGCATAGTCTGTTTGAAAGCATACTGTATGAGGTTGCGGTATCGTTTTCGTCATCCTCCCTCAAAAGGCTTACCGCTTTAGCGAGAGTTAAATATCATAAAGAAAACTAAGTAAAAACAAAGTTTAATATAGAAATAGGAAGAGAAATAAATCAATACAAACATATGCAATGCATTAATGATTATGATAAAATAAATAGAGTCTGACATAAGACGAATGTTTAAACAAACAGGAAAGAAATTGCGAATGCGAGTAAATTAATGATCTAAATAGTCATCCTTTAGACTTTGTGTGGCTTCTCTGGTTGCCCAAATTCAACGTTCCCTTCTTCAATCAAGTCTTGAATTTTATGTTTCAATGGCCCACACTCTTCTGTATCGTGACCAGGACTATTTGAATGGTAAGCACATCTTGCATGATGCTTGTACCCAGGGACGGGATTAGCAGGAGCTGAGTATGGAGGCAGTAGAGTTATCAGACTCGATCGAGCAAGTTTTGCAAAGCTTGTGCCAATGGCATGTGTAGTGGGGTAAATGACCTCTTGGGTTTTGATTTCCAAGTACGTTGGCCACCTTGTTGCTTGCGTTGATCTTTTTGTTGTTGTTGTGTTGGAGCCTGACTAGAGACCAGGACTGCCCCAACAGTGTTTGATTCATTCTTCTAATTGTATGGCTTTTTCACAATACCAGAAGAAGTAGCCACCTGAATTTTTCCGCTTCGGATACCACTTTCAACACGTTCTCCAGTTAGTATGAGATCGGTGAACCCGGACGAGGAGCTTCCAAGTAAATGGCTGTAGAAAGGACCAGTCAGTGTATTCATGAACATATCAACCAATTCTCTGTCAGTCAAGGAGGGTTTGACTCTTCCAGCTAGATCTCTCCATTTTTGAGCATACTCCTTGAAACTTTCCTCGGGTCCCATAGACATGCTTTGTAGTTGCATGCGAGTTGGTGCAAGGTCAGCATTGTATTGGTATTGCTGGTAGAAGGCAACAACCAAATCTTCCCAGGTACGGATGTTAGTACCCTCCAGTTGATAGTACCATTCGAGTTGAGTTCCAGATAAGCTATCTTGGAAGAAGTGGATCCACAGCTTCTTATCGGCGGTGTGAGGTTGAATCTTCCTCACATATGATCTTAAATGCAGCTTAGGACAGGAGACTCCGTCATATTTAGCAAAAATCGGAATCTTGAACTTCGGAGGGATGACAACTCCAGAGACGAGTCCTAGTTCCTCAAAATCCAACCCAGGTACCTTATGAATCTCCATGGCTTTCATACGTTCTTCAAGCAGCTTGTATTTGTCGTCTGGATTTTCATCCTCATGGTAATAGTCCTCTTCTTCTTCAGCGGGCTTGGCAGAATCATGATTACTTTTTGCATCAGTTTTGATACTAGCTTCATCATCTTGCTCATCTTCGTCACTGTCTTCAGAGGCTTCAGCATCCCTGAGTTGCAGGATAGGTCTAAGTCTTTTCCCTAGAGTCTTCTTTCCTTTCTTCTTCTTCTTGGTAAGAAGTGATTTCAGTTCATCTTGCCCCTTGGATAAGTTCAGGATCAGATCTTGAAACTGGGCATTTTGAGCTTGAAGGTCTTTGACTGATTGCTCGAGATTCATGATGCTGAAATAAACAGCGAGGAGGTGAGAAACCTGTGGTGGAAACCTGTGATGCAATGTTATGAATGCAGATGCAATATTTTCAAGGATCTATGGAAATTTAGTTAGCAACGTCAAAAAAAAAATTTGGTCGCCTCTTCGTTTGAAGAACTCTGATTTTTGGATGTTCTCCTTTGAGAATCAAGCTCACCATATCGAGTGGGTCATCGCCTCTGACTCGCGAACTTATGAATTTGAAGGTACATGGCTAGAGGAAAATAAATCCTCTTGCCCCTTGATAGGTACAATGTCTCTGAATTGGAAGGTATGTGGCAAGAGGAAAGTAAATCCTCTTGCCCCTTAATAAGAGTTCAGTCCTTGATAAGAGCACCTGAAATTGTGCGCCCTAAATCCCTAAGATCCTTGAAAGGGTTAGTTAAATCATGTTATGCTTATGATGTCATGATGTCATGATGTTATGCGAATGCAGTTCGTTGGACTTAGTGCGAGATGGTAAGGACAAACAAATCCTTTCAACAAAACCTGCGAGGAAATGAAGGTTAGTAGTAAACACAAACAAGTCACACAAGTCACTCAATTTTTGGCTTAAGGCTTGCATGGAGTTTGATCAGGTGTCCTTCCCAAGGGTATTTCTATGGATAAGGAGATTTCAGCAACGGGTTCTAAAAGTTATCCAGAATTGTCAGCCCTTCTAAAGCACCCTCGGACATGATACATTTGCATCATGCAATGATACTTTGAGAAAGGACCTATCTGAATTGTAGCATCGGGTAGCGACTAGTTCTCGACATTTGCCAAGAGTAGTCCCCCCACTACGTTCCTAAAGGCCAGGATGGGTTAAAGGTAACTAAAGGTCCTTGAGCTCCGGCGCACCCATAGACACATACATAGACCTCCCTCATTTGAGAAAGGTGTGCATATGCTATGGAGTCCTAACTCAAGTGTGAACTTCATATTGACTCATCTCCCACATATGTGAAAGAGGTCGCCATGACTATGCCACTCCTAATCTTAAGTGTTCTTGAATCCGGGGATAGGATTCGTCCTTCAGTTAATTCCCAAAACGCCCCTGAAAAATAAAACAAACAAAGCAAACAGTAGAAAACATTTAAGTGAATCCTAAACTCTTAAGGTAACCCCTCTTTTAATCGAAAAGTCCCCAGCAGAGTCGCCAGTTCTGTAATACGGTGAACTGACTTTTTATCGATCGAAATGTCGCGGTAAGCAAGAGTCGCCACCGACTTTTATTTTATCCAAACAAATTCGGAAAGGCAAAAAGAAACAGAAAAAAACCTTTTTAAAGAAATCTAAGTTCGGGGGGTAATTCATGCAAAGGGAAGGTGTAAGGCACCCTTCGCATCCATGGTTTTCCATGGGCTCTTAATTGCTTTGCTTGCTCGTTTGTCTTTAGAAAAAGTAGATAAAAGAAAAAAAAGTGGACTTTAGCTCGTAAATGAGCGTAGCCAGTTTTTGAAGAATTGTGAGAAAGAATATGAAAATTGAGCATTGCAAGGCAATTAGGGGCAATTACCTTAAACTCAGATGATAGGTCTCTTTTTAGCCTTTCAGAATGAAAGGGTCAATCCTTGCCATAAGAGGGCAGGAAGCCTTTCGTTTGGAGGTTGAAGGGTCGTCGAGATATCATTCGCCCAAAGACTGACCCATGCCATAGAGAGGCAGGTAGTCTAAAGGGAATGATCAGAATAGCCTTTGTTTGTAGGCAACCAGAAGATACCTCAGCCTTATTCGTGGGCAACTTCCGAGGGTCGAGGTCACGTTAGTGTATCGAAGGCAGCATCATTTTAGGGTCTCATGACCTTTTATCGAGGCAACATGGCTGAGGCATCCTCATATTCGAGGGACTGGCTATTCTGCAAGAACACAAGGCAACAAGGCAACAGGCAACAGGCAACAGGCAACAGAGAGGGTTACCCAAAAGCGTGCGTGTGTGCACCAATCACGTGATTCGATTCAGTTATTTATCTTGTAATTAATCATTCTAGGTTCAATTCGAGGTTATCACTCCCTAGGATTACTAACACGCAAATGTAACAAATATGGGGGAGGGAAATTGTAACCAGCGGATCCCTTAATAGGGTTTGACACAAGTAATAATTAAACTGAAAAAATAAAAGGTTAGAGTTTAGGGTTACCAAACTCGTAGCTTTGGCAATCAACGAACCCTGAAAAGGCAAACAAACCAAAAATAGGGTGAGTGTATGGCTAATTCAGAGACGAACACCTCTAACCCTAAAATAAGAAGGCCGAGACAATAATTTGAAATGAGTAATTAAATGAAGGGCACTTAGCTTTTTGCATTTGATCTGACGTGGTTGATAGTCGGGGGATGCCTTAAGGTTAACCCTGAAAAGAGGCAAGGCAAGGCAGAGGCAGAAAAATTGAATGTAGGCAATATTCATTTAAAAAAAAGGCAAACCCTAATAAAAGAAAATAAAATAGATTTTGAATTTTAGAATCGAATACTTAGCTTTGGATCTTGAAGGTGCGTAGTTGGAAGGCATCTGGAAAATCAAACCTGAAAAGGCACGAAAAAGAAATATTTTCAGTGTAGGGTTAATTCTCGTAAACCCTAATTCGGGCGTAAATTAACCATAGTTAATAAAATAACAAACTAATTGAAATAAAACCAAAGTTATGGAGAAAAATCGAGAGTTTGGATCAATATATCGATTAAATTGGATATAATTCTAATTATTTAATTGATAAAAGGTTTATTTTGAAAATAATATTGAATAATAAACAATTATGAATAAAATTGAAAACTCGAATTTTTGATAAAATAAGTAACTATAATTTATTATAGAAATAATTTATTAAAATAAAGTAAAAACTATGACTAATAGAAAAAAGAGAAAATAAGAAAAAGAATGAGAATATTTATGTAATAAAAAAAAAGAATTGGAGAAAGACTAAGCTTTTGATTCAGTGTGGTGACCCTTGAGTGCTCATGGTAAGGCTGAGCCTTTGTATGCGTTAGATCTACAGAAAAGCTGATCGAATGGCTGCTGTAGCGAGGGTCCATCAGGCATATGCGTGAGCCAGCTACACTGAATCTGCAAGCAACAAAGTTCCTGAAAAATCAAAGGAAATAAACGCAAGAGGCAGGGATTGAACACCTGCCCTTGCGTATGAGAGACACAACGCGCTGCCAATTGAGCTAGCTAGGATTGGTGATATTGAATTGGGCTGGGAATTATATGTGCAATTAATTGACGTTAATGAAATAAAAAAAACACCTAGACTTTGTCTTCCTCGTGAAGACTGGAATTTCAGCCACGGTTACTTCATGTTGCAATGGTCCTGTGAATTTCAACAATCCATGAATCGAAACAATAAATTAAAACCAAAGCCGTGGATTAACTAGAAATTGACTCATGAATCCAATGGTGTCCTTATTTTCGGCCAATTTTTCCTGTATCAAGAGATCCCAATTGAAGGTTCTAAAACCTAACAATGGTGGAATGTTTAATCTGCATTGAAACTCAAATTAAACGATGCAAACACGTTTCAAACATGATGAAGAACACATATATATGATTGAATTACGTTTATGATGCACGGATTTGCGAAATCGAAAAATAAAAAAAAACGAGCAAACCGTGACGTATAGGTACGAGTTCCTGGGCGTTTCAATTGATGGTGATGATCACAATAGCTTCAGAATACACTAGGAAATCGTTCCTTATGCGTAGAATTGCTTGAATCCACCTAGGTCCTTGATTGCAACCTCATTTTTTTTCCACGGTTCTTGACTTTCGAGAATAGGATTCTGAAGCTTCCCTCCCCCTTTTTCTTTTTCTCACTTCGTCTAAGTATTTATATGGAACCAAGTAGGTTAACAAAATTGTATTAAATCTTGGCAGATTGAAATTTGTCATGTGATTGAATCTTTCATTATCAAGCTTTCCAAAACTTTGCCAATTTCAATCATTTTTTCCCAAATTTGCTTTACACGAATCTTTTATGGTTTGGTCACCTCCTCGTGATTAAAAAACAAATCCATCTATTATATATTTTATTTAGTCTATTTAACATTTAAATGAATAATAATTCATATAAATATAAATAAAAGCCACAAAATAAAATAATAGACTTAGGGATCTTGAATTGGCCCATGGATGAGATTTGATCGGGTTGAATCAAATAAAAGTTTAATGCACCAATTATATAATTATTTTGATGATTTTATTTTAATTTATTTGAATTAAAATCAAATATGAATAAATTCATAAAATAATTAATATTTGGCCCACAAACTCACGTGGATGCTTTAATAAAGGCCCAATACTAAAAAAAGTTGGAAATTCGCTAATTAGATTTTTCCTCCAGAATAATAAAACCCTAGTTCTCTGAGCCTTGTTTAATTGTGCCTTGATTTGAGTTTGAATAGGAGAAATGGTATGGGCAAATTTTGGGGTATGACAAGTATATATATATATATATATATATATATATATATATATATATATATATATATATATATATATATAAATAAAGTCTATGAATAGTTATAATTTTCATTGAGGAAACTTACAAGAAAAAGAAGCAGCGTTTGGTTATCTGAAATAAAATTTTTTATTATTCTTTTCATACTCTTCTAGTTAGAAGCTTAGAAAACTATTTGATATACATTACTTAGAAAACTTAGAACCACCAACCATTTTACTAATGATCTTTCCTTGTTTATGAGTACCGTTAATATTAGCCACATTCTCATTTTATTGTTTCCAAAGAAAATGAGAGAAATATTGAAATAAAACCCACCGAAGTTTTTAAAATCAAAACTAATAAATTTATCAGAGATCTAGATACAGAGGTTAGTTATGCAATGGGAAGGTATTAGCACCCCTCACTTCTACGGTACTCCGTTGGAACCTTTTTGAAATATCTATCATTATTGTTATTGTTATAAAACAACTTTTTTTTTTGAGTTTTTTTGTTTAAATAGAGTGGAATGATGAGAAAAGAATATTTAAAAGTGAGCTCAATAAGACATCGGATCTTAGACCTGCATACCCCTTAAGTGCAATAGGAAAGTCAGAGCTTTTGTAGTTCCCCTTAAAATGAAAATAAAAGGCCAAGTGGCAAAATTGTTTTGGGTGTTGAGTATTAACAATACTCAACGGGTTTTTTAAAACGTTAAGCTTTAACAATACTTAACAAGTCTTAAAAAGCTGTCAAGCTTTAACTATACAAGGCAAGGGTTTATAAAAGAGGTTGGTTGAGCTTTAACAATACAAAAATAAGGGATGCTTTAAAAAAGGTTGAGCTTTAACAATACAAAACCATTTTCAAAACAAGTGGGGGTGCAAAACTTTAACAATACTAAACACAAATTAAAAAAGTTTGGAAAAGAGAGTGAGTACCTTGACAATTTTAGTAAATACCATTCCCATTCCTTTGGAGTTTTAGGCAACATCTTAAGCAATCAATTATGATGAATATCTCAAGTGATGTGCGTGTGACAACATTTGTATCAGGAATACAATCAAGGGTGAGTTCAACAATATATCAAGGTATAAACTCAAAGATAAAAGTTGAATGAATAAATGGTTGTGATGATGTATAAATGTCTCATGTTTGTGGGGTTAGTTTCACAATGTGTATATATATATATATATATATATATATATATATATATATATATATATATATATATATATATATATATATATATATATATATATATATAGACACACACACACACACACAAAGATAAAAACATAAACCAAGTATAATGTACAAGGATGAAAATAAACAAGTATATGTACAAGTATATAAGTAAGGAGAGATCATAGCAACAAGTGGTATAAACATGGTATTGCTAAAACATTAAAAGATCAAGAGATCAAAAGATTGGGATTTTAGGGTTTTAGTTATGTACAAAATTTCAAGCCAAAATGAGTTAATTGGCTATTTCAAATAATTATGCAAAGTTAAAAGAAAAGAGATTAGTGATAAAAAATAAAGGGTTTGGTCTTGGCAAGTCTTGAACCCACGTCTTATTGGTTATAGCTCAAAACCTTAGCCACTGGGGCAAGCGCTATTGACAGTCGTCGTAAAGCCCAATCAATTAAGGAAATAGTGAAACAAGTCATAAATGGTTAAAAAAGAAATGAAGGGTCAATAAATAGAAAAATGGGGGATTCGAACCCACACTTTTGAGGGGGAAAGCCTTAAAATGCTCACTTCAGCCGCTGGGGCAAATGATGTAGTTAGTTTTAAAATGTAAACCAACAAATATATATATTAAAACAAGTTCATGAATTAGGAAGATCAACTTCATCTTCAAACTCACGAAGATGAAAATTGTAACACCCCAATTCTACCCAAAGCATTTAGGCAAGAAAATATCAGAGTATTTAAAATTTCATACAACACAATTAGGATGTTACACTAAGTAACCAAACAAACACCTAGAAAACAAACGGACATCAGCGATGCCAAAAGCATACAACACCTGCCAATAAAACGATACATAACACACGGAAGATATGAACATATATATATATACATAAAGCTCTCACTCTCAAAGAGGAGTTTTCCAAAATAAAGCGTTTACTATACACATCAGCACATCATCACATATACATGTTCAAAGAGTCATATACAAATAAATAACAACAGACTCCCGACTACCCGGTGTTACGTATCAGAGCGACCGACAATACCAACTGGGGAACTACCTCTTCCAAAAGACTCCCAAAGCGGCTAATCTGCAGGATGCCACTCAAGCATCAAATCAGCAAAAGGGTGAGAATATAATTCATAATGAAAGCATGACAATTATAGTAATGCCAACAAGTATCATCAATAATCATACAACAAAGTAATCCACTAAGTCAACCACAATCAATATATAAGTAATGCGACACATGAATGGTAACATAAATTATAAAGACTGACGATGATGAATGAGACTCGACTATGCATATGCATGTGGTACCAAATCCGGAGTAAAACTCCTCCTTGTCATTATGACAAATACACCTGCCGAGCATTATGCTGGGACTTAATTCCACTCAGGAAGCCCGCAGGCTGTCGTCATCGAGTACGCAGCTCCCACTGATGACCTCTTGCCACTCAGGCTAATATACCGTTACCGAGCATTAAGCTCCTACTGGTAACCATGCCCGCAGGCCATATGTTAACAGCATTCCGCCATTAACGTATTGAAATGTTATGTTGTGCAAATATATGACTCTATTACACGACAACAACATCATCAACAATATAACAAGATCATACACTCACGTTACATCGTTTATATTCTATCCAAAAGGATACATCACCAATTAATAACATCGTTATCAATTACATCACACCATAATTACCACACAGGCATTAATAAGCACACAACACACATTCACCGTTAAAACATACTGGCCACATCGGTATAAATGATCGCATAATTGCATCACCTCAAATTAATATTGGACATTGGCCCACAACTCCATCAATACATCATCAACAAGTTGTAATAACAACAATTCAACAATGATAATACATCATTCTCATAACAACAATGACTTGCCATAAGGCCACACATCATGTTAATAACAAACAACCAAACATTGTCACATATCAAGAATGAACATTCATTAATACATAACACATATGAACATGATCTCATGTTATCGACAACTAATCACATACCTCGTACCAATACGATAACATTCACACAACACATCATCATGATTTATCATGTACTAGTTCACAAAACCATTTATGAAAATCAACCAACCACTACTACATCCTACATCATTAACAATTACCACCAAGCACTATGATTATTTACCAATCATATCGCGCATATAAACAATTATGTGTTTTCATCAACAACCCTCATAACCAATTAATAACAAGCTAACCAAGCCTATACTATCATATAGAACATCCAACTAGCTTCCTAACACTTCGAACGGCGTACGAAACGGAGCTACGAATCAAAAGTTACAAGGTTTCAAAGTTTTGGATAATTGAACATACTACACAACTCATCACTTGATCCTAATAAAAATAATGGGATACTTCATCCTATGAATCATTTAATTAGATAATAATATAGTTCATTGCGTTAGCTTTCCAACGCTTCGAACGGCGACAAAATCGGAGTTACGGTTCAGGAGTTACGAAGTTTCAAAGTTTTGGAAAAACAGAAAATGCTGTCGTCCGCTTCAGCTCCGCTCAGCGGACCTTCGCAGAGAATTTTCTGCAAAAGAACCTCCGCTCAGCGGACCCACCTCCGCTCAGCGGACCTGCGTAAACCCAGAAAAAACCAAAACGAACCAGAACAGTTTTAACCCTCTTATACCCACCAAAACCACTCCAAAACATCATTATAACACCAATACAACACATACAAACCATAGAAACAACCTAACATCAAACTTTTCATGATTGATTCATCAATTTATCTCAAAACCTAACATTTTATTCAAACTCAATCAAGCCATGGAAAAGGAAAACAAACATGATCAATCACCATAACACAACAAGGATATCATTTAATCATCATACAATCATTCTCAAACAAACTTAGATCAAACAAAGACCACACAAGAAAATTGTGGAAATTGGAACAAGAAGAACAAGAACAAGAACAAGACTATAAGAATCATACATCCAAGATAAATTAGATTCACCCCCTTACCTTGCTATTGTGACGATCGGCAATCGATTCGGTTGAGAATCCTCCACTTTCTCTTGTTTTTCCCCTTTGCTCTTCTTCTTCCTCTCTTCTCTTTCTTTCTCTTCTTTTTCTTTCCATCCCTTTCCCTTCTCACAATATTTCTTTCTTATAAAGAAAATATCTACCCCGCGGAAATGACCAAAATGCCCCTACGCTCAAATATCGTTCAAACGCCCCAAAACGCGGAATATTACCTTAATGATATTTCTAGTACCAAAAATATGAAAACCTTCAATTAAATATTAGTCCGCCATCCAGAACTAATACCGACTGAAACGACTCCAAAAACGGTAAAATTCCAATAAACGTCACAAACGTCCAAATTAAGCATATACTTATTTTTCCGAGCGTTACAACTCTCCCCCACTTAGAAGATTTCCTTCCTCGGAAATATCCCAAACACAAACGAACTTGGATACGCTCTCGCATCCGACTAACCAACTATCAAGCCACGGAAGCAACGACACAATCAGCACCAACAAAGAATCACTCTAACTAAAAGCCAAACAACCAAAACACAACAACGACAACGAGATGCAATGCCCATACAATGCACTCATCGACTAACACCAAAACACAAGAAATAACCAAGACACAACCAACAAGAACAAGATGCAATGCCCACACAATGCACTTGTCAACCAAACCGCAACCATAATGTTACCGTCATCAAAGGCAACACACCTCTAATCCCCCATCCAAGGAATTAGCTACATGTACTCGAACCATCACCATGGAAACGAGACATCGTCTTAGATAAGGACATAAAGCTCCACGACATATACAGCTTCTGAAGAGCCTCTACAAAACTAGAACACCAACATCCCGGTCACACAACATCCAAACAACCGTGCCAAGACATAGCAGCCAAACATGTAACCAAAACATCTGGTGGTCTTATCATTCCTACCACATCCACTGTCCAAAATTTGAACTCTAACAATTCATACACGCACATACGAACCGCGTCATTTCACGCTTCCGATGCACACTCTGATTTCCCACAGCAAACAGATTTACCAATTTCATAACCATCCTCCAGCTCTTTCTAGCATTCACCAGAAACTCATTGTTCTCTCTTAACATACTCAACCTCTTAATATGCTGTGTCAGCTTGCACACCAGACAAAAGTCTTTGTATTATCCAATCAAAGGCAAAAAGCTAATCCAAACACATCCTTGTTTCACAACACAAGCCCTCATAGATCCTTAAGTGACCAAACCGTCCTCTCAGTCTGACCATCCGTTTGAGGATGATACGCCAAACTCAAACGCAACTTCGTACCCAAATTACTTTGTGAACCTTCTCCAAATTTCAGAAATAAACCTCGGATCTCAATCTAAACAATACCTTTCGAAACACCATGCAAACAAACAAACCAACAAACAATTTTTATCAACATACCACTCGCCAGTACTTCCATCAGTTAATCCATTCTTATCGAATTAACGTGAGTAGATTTCGTCAATATATCCACAATGACCCAAATCGCCTCACAATTACTCGACGTCCTCGGAAAACCAGAAACAAAATCCATAGAAATGCTATTCCACTTCTACTCAGGAATGGATAACAGTTACATGAAACCAGACGACTCCTGACAAGTCAAACACAAATAAACAAATCCCTTCATATCCTTCTTCATTACCTTGCCACTAAAAATGACCTTCTCAAATCTTGATATATCTTAGTACGTCAGGATGAATACTCAAATCACTACGACGCACCTCATCCAAAGTCCTCTTTTCAAATCCGAACATTAGGAATACAAACTTGATCATGACATCCCATGACATTGCTCTTATCAATCCGAAGATCACCATCTTTATCTTTGACTAATAAATGTCATCTTATCAACCCATTCAAATCCGATTTCCGACCTTTTCTAATCTCATCAAGAATACCATAAGTAAGCTTTCACATATGGAGCTCAACACTTGAAGAAGTCGCTTTACGAACCAAACTCAAATCTCACAACTGTTCAACAATCACAATACTCGAATCATCCACATAGACGTATGCAATGGTTTCTCATATTCAACTCGTTATGATCAAACGAATACTTCAAACTCTTGTAGTCACTTACACACACAAATATCGATCCGAATAATTAGTGCCTTCAAGTTTCCCAAACAGAAATAACAACTGCCAACTCTAAATTTTGTGACAGATAAATCCTTTCAAAAATCTTAACTTGCATAAAAGCATAAACCACCACTTACCCCTTGAACATTCACTTCACTCGACCAAAAACTCACACAAGGAAACTTAGCAAACAACTTCTTCTTCCCAACACGGACAAAACAATTCTCAAGTACTTAGCATGATCATTTTCACGCTGATGATACCTATACCTCAAATCAAACTTGCAAAACAAACAAGCTCAAACCAATTTGATCCATCAAAATATCAATCCTCGAAAGTGGATACTTCTCCTTAATTGTCACTTTTCTCAATCGTCTAAAATTGACACAAAGCCTCATAGAACCTTCCTTCTTAACCAACAAAACACGTGTACCCTACGACGACACACTCGAACGAACAAACTTCTTCTCAAGAAAATTCTTAAGTTGGTTCCTCAACTCTTTCAACTCAGAAGTTGGCATCCGATACGGAACCCTCGACACAACAATAGTTCTAGGAACTAAATCCGTCAATATAGAACTCCAAGACAAAATTCCTCTTTTCGACGATGAATCACTTAAACCTTCAAGAAACACTTATACGAATGTGCAACTATCCGCAATTCCAACAATCGCTCTTTCTCAAGAACATCCAAAGTCGTCGACAACATAAACAACGTCGTACCACCTTGCACTGACTCATTCACTTCCAATATTATCAAACTAGCCAGATAAGCCTATCACGTCCAATACGATTCCGTCTACTATCAACAAGAGATTAAGGGTGATCAAGTCCTCAATTTGTCAATAGGTAGCCGACAATCATAATAGAGTATAAACTATCAGTACCAACAATAATAATATTCTTTTCCAACTTTTGCTCATAGCATAGAAGCACTATGATTCCATAATTCACAAACCTCTCAAGATCATCAGAACCAGCTAACACCGACGTCCGGTAGCTACGTACCAAAACACTTCTAACAAATCCCAAGAATAAAATTCCCGAGATCCTACTCAACTCTTCGTACTCCTAATTCTTACTCAAGTTCCAAAACGTTTCCAACAACGTCAATAACTCCTACGACAAAGTCTACCACAATAATTTCCTTAATCATTGATCCAACAACGACACCTCACACAAGGCTACTTAAACAACAACTTCATAGTCCATCAGTAGCGTTAGAGCATCACAACTCTCTAAATTCCATTCCTTAGAAATAACCAAAATCTACTCCGAGACACTCCAACTTGATTAACAACCAAAGTCTTAAGTCCAAGTCGCCTCCACTTCAGAAAACAACAAATTCCAACAACACTAGTACTGCTGCCCTCAGTAGCATACTAACATCTTGCAACTGAAACATATCCGAGAAGCATATCTTCTCCCCCACTTAGCTTCAAACCACTCCTGCATACAACCAGCTAGAGGCACAACAAGTACTGACAGTGCTCCACACACTTATCACGTACTGAGGAATTAAACACATTAGACAACACTGGCCGGACAGACCGACCTGCTCCGAAACCACTAATGTAACACCCCAATTCTACCCAAAGCATTTAGGCAAGAAAATATCAGAGTATTTAAAATTTCATACAACACAATTAGGATGTTACACTAAGTAACCAAACAAACACCTATAAAACAAACGGACATCAGCGATGCCAAAAGCATAAAACACCTGCCAATAAAACAATACATAACACACGGAAGATATGAACATATATATATATATATACATAAAACTCTCGCTCTCAAAGAGGAGTTTTCCAAAATAAAGTGTTTACTATACAAATCAGCACATCATCACATATACATGTTCAAAGAGTCATATACAAATAAATAACAACAGACTCACGACTACCCGGTGTTACGTATCAGAGCGACCGACAATACCAACTGGGGAACTACCTCTTCCAAAAGACTCCCAAAGCGGCTAATCTGCAGGATGCCACTCAAGCATCAAATCAGCAGAAGGGTGAGAATATAATTCATAATGAAAGCATGACAATTATAGTAATGCCAACAAGTATCATCAATAATCATACAACAAAGTAATCCACTAAGTCAACCACAATCAATATATAAGTAATGCGACACATGAATGGTAACATAAATTATAAAGACTGACGATGATGAATGAGACTCGACTATGCATATGCATGTGGTACCAAATCCGGAGTAAAACTCCTCCTTGTCATTATGACAAATACACCTGCCGAGCATTATGCTGGGACTTTATTCCACTCAGGAAGCCCGCAGGCTGTCGTCATCGAGCACGCAGCTCCCACTGATGACCTCTTGCCACTCAGGCTAATATACCGTTACCGAGCATTAAGCTCCTACTGGTAACCATGCCCGCAGGCTATCTGTTAACAGCATTCCGCCATTAACGTATTGAAATGTTATGCTGTGCAAATATATGACTCTATTACACAACAACAACATCATCAACAATATAACACGATCATACACTCACGTTACATCGTTTATATTCTATCCAAAAGGATACATCACCAATTAATAACATCGTTATCAATTACATCACACCATAATTACCACACAGGCATTAATAAGCACACAGCACACATTCACCGTCAAAACATACTGGCCACATCGGCATAAATGATCGCATAATTGCATCACCTCAAATTAATATTGGACATTGGCCCACAACTCCATCAATACATCATCAACAAGTTGTAATAACAACAATTCAACAATGATAATACATCATTCTCATAACAACAATGACTTGCCATAAGGCCACACATCATGTTAATAACAAACAACCAAACATTGTCACATATCAAGAATGAACATTCATTAATACATAACACATATGAACATGATCTCATGTTATCGACAACTAATCACATACCTCGTACCAATACGATAACATTCACACAACACATCATCATGATTTATCATGCACTAGTTCACAAAACCATTTATGAAAATCAACCAACCACTACTACATCCTACATCATTAACAATTACCACCAAGCACTATGATTATTTACCAATCATATCGCGCATATAAACAATTATGTGTTTTCATCAACAACCCTCATAACCAATTAATAACAAGCTAAACAAGCCTATACTATCATATAGAACATCCAACTAGCTTCCTAACACTTCGAACGGTGTACGAAACGGAGCTACGAATCAAAAGTTACAAGGTTTCAAAGTTTGGATAATTGAACATACTACACAACTCATCACTTCATCCTAATAAAAATAATGGGATACTTCATCCTATGAATAATTTAATTAGATAATAATATAGTTCATTGCGTTAGCTTTCCAACGCTTCGAACGGTGACAAAATCGGAGTTACGGTTCAGGAGTTACGAAGTTTCAAAGTTTTGGAAAAACAGAAAATGCTGTCGTCCGCTTTAGCTCCGCTCAGCGGACCTTCGCAGAGAATTTTTTGCAAAAGAACCTCCGCTCAGCGGACCCACCTCCGCTCAGCGGACCTGCGTAAACCCAGAAAAAACCAGAACGAACCAGAACAGTTTTAACCCTCTTATACCCACCAAAACCACTCCAAAACATCATTATAACACCAATACAACACATACAAACCATAGAAATAACCTAACATCAAACTTTTCATGATTGATTCATCAATCTATCTCAAAACCTAACATTTTATTCAAACTCAATCAAGCCATGGAAAAGGAAAACAAACATGATCAATCACCATAACACAACAAGGATATCATTTAATCATCATACAATCATTCTCAAACAAACTTAGATCAAACAAAGACCACACAAGAAAATTGTGGAAATTGGAACAAGAAGAACAAGAACAAGAACAAGACTATAAGAATCATACATCCAAGATAAATTAGATTCACCCCCTTACCTTGCTATTGTGACGATCGGCAATCGATTCGGTTGAGAATCCTCCACTTTCTCTTGTTTTTCCCCTTTGCTCTTCTTCTTCCTCTCTTCTCTTTCTTTCTCTTCTTTTTCTTTCCATCCCTTTCCCTTCTCACAATATTTCTTTCTTATAAAGAAAATATCTACCCCGCGGAAATGACCAAAATGCCCCTACGCTCAAATATCGTTCAAACGCCCCAAAACGCGGAATATTACCTTAATGATATTTCTAGTACCAAAAATATGAAAACCTTCAATTAAATATTAGTCCGCCATCCAGAACTAATACCGACTGAAACGACTCCAAAAACGGTAAAATTCCAATAAACGTCACAAACGTCCAAATTAAGCATATACTTATTTTTCCGAGCGTTACAAAAATTGGATCATCATCAATACTCAATCATTTTCAAAATTATAAACATGAAAATTGCTCAGTTTCTTAACATGAATCCAACCATGTATCATTCATCAGTTTAAATCAACTATAACCCATTAATTTTCCAGAAAACGTGATGAACCCTAAAAATTTGAATTAAAATTAAATGTCTAATATGTACAATCAATCTCTAATACCTTAGGGACATTATTCAACACATCAAAACAAGCAATCTGGTATTGAGAAATGTACAAATTGATGCTTAAATGACAAAGTTCAAGAACGAGTTACTTACCTCTGAAACTGGAAATCAAAAATGGACTTAGAGAAGTTCTGGAAGTGTTGTAACGATCTTATTAGCTCCCCTGAGTTCCTAGTAAGCTTTTGTAATGCTTACTTTGGATTTAAAGATCCTCAATCACTCAGAAGGTCTCGAGTTGCAAAAGTGAGGAAGTGAGATATGGAGGTTTTAATTCAAGTGTTTCAATGGACTTTTAATTCATACATAAGTGTTTATATTCTATATGGATTGTGTTTGAATGATTGGTTTGCAAAGAAATTGCAAGAGGGAAGATATTCGAAGTTATGAACTTCAAAGATCAAAAATGGAGAAATTTGGCCACCTCTGGTTTGAGAGGGTTTCAGATAGGTTTGAGGGGGATTTATGGTGTGTTTTGAAGCTTAGAAATGATCTCTATTTATAGTCAAATGATTTAAGGGCTAGAGGAAACCAGAATTTTGAACTCCAAGTTCATGGTCTGGTTTGGAGCCAAAAGAAAAGCTATGTGAAAATGGTGGTTTCAATGCACAGGTACAAGCATGCTTTTGAAGTTGTTAGATGCAGAGAGGTTGCTTGATACCTTTAGGTTTGCATGTGCTTAGATGGAAACAAGTTGGGAGCTCAATGCACTGACAAAGTAAAAAGCATTGCTTTTCTAAAATGGAAGTGTTAACTTTGTTCCATTAAGGGAAAATTGGCATGGATAAAGCTTGAATCACTTGGTTAATGGCTCAATTAATTTTGTAAACACTTGGTTATGGTGAGATCTGCAAGCTAATGGTACTAAAAAGTGGAATTTCTTTGCTTAGTGAAGTGTATCATGAATTTGTTCATGTGAAAATGGCTTGAATTCCAACTTGCATAAAGCCATGTTCTTAAATTCGATTCTCTTAGCTCAAGCATGGGAATTTTATGCTCTTGGACATTTTGGAATGCTTGAATCAAGGTCTACAACTTTCATGCTGGGCTTCTTTGTGAAATCAGTTGGCATCTTGGTGAAAAATTTCCATGACGTTGGAAGAAAACTAAGTTGGAACACTTTGAAATTTTTTTAAGTGTTGGATGAAACTTCATGAGCCCATATCTTTCAAATGGTTCATTTTTAGGGAAAAAGTTGTCAATATTAAAGTTGTAGTATGGATCAAGATCTACAACTTTCATGTTGAAAGTTTTTTCTAATTCAGCTTGGATCTTGATGTAATGAGTGCATGAAATTTGAACTTTCTAAGCATAAAATACTTGAAATACTTGAAATTTTGATTCTTGACTGATTTTATTAATTTTTATTGATCAAATGACTTCAATAATCATATATTCATGATCTTGATCTTCAAAAATCCATGATTGACCAAATTTCTCAAAAGTCAAAGGTGACCTTGAATAGTTGACTTTTTCCAAGTGAATTGCATGCTTGTAAGTATCAATTAAATCAAGCTCTTCCAATCAAATAAATGATGTGAGTGGATTATAATGAGGGATTGGAGATCCTTCAATCATGATTTGAGCTATGGAGTCATGTCCTAATTAAAAGTCAACTTCCTAGGTGAATTAGATCAAAAACCCTAATTGTGGACTAGATGAAGTTAAAAGTTGTTGACTTTAGACTGAGCCACACTCGGGCTTGGATTTTGATAAGAGGAATCACTTGATAATATTAGAATGCTTGAGACACCTTGTGAGCAACAAAACCCTAATTTGTATGAATCTCTTGATCACTCACCTACCTTGGAAAATAAGCAAACGCAATATTTTTTTGTATATTTTTTGTTAGCAAATGATGCATGAATAATGATAATGATGATGATGATGATGATGATGATCACAATTTTCCCAAAATGATGTGGGATCTCTGGGTCAAAAATTGGGGTACAACTGGCTCCACCAAAACTCGTCGTATTTAAGAAAATTATGTAGCTTTGTTTCAACTTCTGGTGATTTCATTTAGAGTGGTTCTAGGTTAGCTGACCATTTCCTTGCTCCTTACATGTTACGCCTAAATTTATTCAAAATTTGGTGTTTAAACCCTTGGGTCTATATATACTTGTAAGGGTTGTTATATTTATAAACCAAGGAAATATGTTTATGGTCTATCTAAGGGTTTCAACAAAAAGTTAGCAACTATGTTTTAAAAATGACTAAGTGTGAAAAGGGTCAACCTTCGACATAATGATTACATTGATCAAGAGGGTTTGACTAATGTGGTATGCGTGGTTTAGAGGAGTCTCAGAAGCACACTCATAAGATTAGGATCACTCTTTCTTTAAAACATGTCCAAAATCTCGAAAAGGGTTTCGACAAATGGTTAAATTTGAGACGTTCATCAGATGTCTAGAACTTAACATTTTTTTTAGTCTAAGAGTCAGTTAACAGAAGATAACTCTATACAAGTTAATGAGAGACTCTTAAAGACAGTTAGGAAGTTCAGAGGTATTTACCAACGTGACGAATAGTTTGCAGCTGTTTTCAACCAAGAATGATGCATGGAAACAAATCATGAGTCTGAAGCACACGTAAAGGGATACGTGTCGATTATTGAAGAAATAACAGTTGTCAATGATTATCATTTGAGTAATATATAATGCAGGCTCGTGCATGTAGTCATGGTCGCAAAAATCTCATTTATTCTCTATAGAAGCAAAGTACCCAAGTTAGAGAGCAAAATAATTTGTGAGAAATGTATGAGTCTGCGTCCTTGACTTTTACTTTTCCAAGTTTCCTTAATTGAAACTTCTTTAATTTATGTCACTTTTTGTACTTTTGGTTTATTATCTTTATCCATAGTTTATTGTAGTTAAAGTTTACGTTCAGTTTGTCCTTATACAAACATTTAAATCCAAATCTCAAACACTTTTTATTGTATATTTTTTTATACAAATTTTCCTTGACAATTTTCGAGTTAATATAAAAGCCTAAGGGCTTTCTCATAAATTTATACAGATAATCTCTCCCTCTCTCTCTCAAAGACACACACACATTAAAACAACTTTTTAAACTTACTTTTCTCAAGAAAATATTTCAAAAAGTATGTAAAAGTAGTTCCAAAAGATTTGGGAGTTGTTAGAAAAGTTATGGGAATATATTTTCTACTCACAATTATTTGGTATTTTACCCAATTGATTGGATTACTGAAAAAATATGCCTTAAAAATTTAGGAAAACATCTTAATGATTGGCCACGGATATATTTCTTTTCTCTCCTTTTAGAATTTTCTAATAGATTATTTGTAGGTCAGCCAATCGATTGGATCCTTGTCTTTTACTTTTTCAAGCTTCCTTGATTGAAACTTCTTAATTTAATGTCATTTATTGTACTTTTAGTTTATTATATTTATCCATAGTTTATTGTAGTTAAATTTTACGTCCAATTTGTCTTTATACAAACATTTAAATCCAAATCCGAAACACTTTTTATTGTATTTTTGTACATAAATTGTCCTTGAAATTTTTTGAGTTAATATAAAAGCATAAGGGCTTTCTCATAAATTTATATGAATAATCTCTTTCACACACACACAGACATTAAAACAGCTTTTTAAAATTACTTTTTATCAAGAAAATATTTCTAAAAGTATATAAAAGTAGTTCCAGATGATTTGGGAGTTGTTAGAAAAGTTACGGGCACATTTTTTTAACTCCCAATCGATTGAGTTAGTGAAAAATCATGCCTTAAAAATTTAGGACAACATCTTAATGATTGGCCACGGCTATATATCTTTTCTTGCCTTTAAAATTTTTCTAATAAATTATTTTTAGGCCAACCAATCGTTTGGATCATCAATTTTGGCCCCAAAAATTTCCTTTTTTCACACCAACCTCTAACCTATAAATAGAGGCCCCTTCCTTTATGTGTTTATACCCAAAAGTATGAGCTTTCATACCATGCTCCTCTCTCTCTCTCTCTCTCTCTCTCTCTCTCTCTCTCTCTCTCTCTCTCTCTCTCTCTCTCTCTCTCTCTCTCTCTCTCTCTCTCTCTCTCTCTCTCTCTTAAATATTTCCCACTTATATTTAGTCATAGCTCTTTTGATAAAGTTGTTTTACACTAAGGAACTTTGTGTTTTTGGTTGAATAATTCATCCATTTAGGGATTATTTATTGGGGTTCGAAGTTAAACCTTGTAAAAGCTTTTGATTGAGGATTTAGTTACTAAGTCATCGGTTCGGTTCGAAGGCTCATCCCAATCAAAAGTCTTCATCGATTTGAGATCAGCTCGATATTAAAATCTCAAGCTTATTGATGGTTATCCTATGTAAAACTTTTTTTCGGTTCATAAGCTCAGCCCGGTTAAAAGCTTGCAAAGGTTAGAGATAAGCCCAATATAAAATCTCCTAGGTGTGTGAGTAAATCCTGGATTAAAAGTTCACCCAAATTCAAGATCAGCTCGTATAAATTCTTGGTTTGAAGTTTGAAGACTAACTGCTCCAAGTTTCAGTTTGGAAACGAGATTAACTGCTTAGATCCATTGTTTGGAAGGAAGACTCTGTAGCAACCGGCTTAAAATTTTAGAGAGTCGCCACCATTATTTTTATCCTAAGGGATGGGAATTAAATGGATAACCCTATATTTTCAGAGATTCTAAGTTCGCGAGTTAATTAAATAAAGGGAAGGTGTTAGGCACCCTTTATTTCCCTTGTACTCAAGGGGACCCCCTCTAGATCTAGGTTTTTTCTAAGGTTTCAAAAGCATTATTTTCATATTTATAAGAGAAACATGATTTATTTATTTATTAGGGGACTCGCTTCAATTTTCGATTGAATGCCTACGTATCTCCTTATGGAGAATCAGAGTCCCAATTCGTAGTTCGGGTTTTGGTTTGTGTTTTTTATAGGATTGTATAATTACTTTTGAATTTTCCTTTGAATTTCGTCCGGTTTAGAAAATATGGTAATTGTGGGCGTAGTTCGAAGTTTAGTAAAAAAGACAATAGTACAATCCTTTTTATGAAATTAATATTGATTTGGTATTAGTAAAAGGTTTGAGATTTTGAGATTTTTAATTAGATGTGTTTATGACAAATAAATTAAAATTTAGTGAATATATGTGTAAAAAAAAAAATATTTAAAAATTAGTAAAATAAGAGATCTATCCTGAAAACATAATTATGTCCAAGTTGGTGATTTTTATAAAATATATTAAATAACTATATGTTATGCATTAAAAAAAATAGATTAGAAATTTATAATGGCATAAGATTAATAATTTAATTGATTAAAATGAAACAGGGGTGTTAAACTAAAATTATAGGTGTATTAGAAAAGATAATTAGGCCCAGATGTATATCTGAACCCAATAAGCCAGAGAGGGGTGCATTTTATACATCTTTTGTAAAAAAAGAGTAAAATAGGGGTGTAAAAAACATTGGGCTAGGCCCATTATCAACACACCTTGATCCGTTCGGATCAGGTGTGGGGGGACGTAGGTGTTACCGTGGTGCTCACGTAATTTGGCACGCACGATTAGATCGTACGGCTATGATTTAATATGGACCGCATGTGTATGGTAAAGTAGATGTACATTATTTAATAACAATAAGGAAAGGTGGAGAATCATTTAATTATGTTTTTTTCCAATTTTATTTCATTTTCCAATCCATGATTTCCTCTCTCTCTTTCTAAACGATCTTCCTTCCTCTCTCTCGCCTCTGTCTTTCGTTCCACACAAAAACAACAACAACATCCATGAACCAAAAACCATGAAACCCTAATTCATCCCCTTAACCCCCAAATTGAATCACAAACATGCAATTAACACCTTTCAACATATGAATCACAATCCTAAAAGCTAAGTTTTATTAGTGTTTACCTCTTTGCCGTGAACTTTGAAATTCCGAGTTTTCCGATCTGCTCCTTATTTCGTCCTTCTGCTATTTGTTTTAGGTTCCAAGGTTGAAGGCGACGGCGTAGCAAGAAGGGGATTTAGGGTTTCGGTTCCGAAACCTAAGTCCTTTGTGATTTCGAACGAAAATCTGATGTGGGATTCGCGGTTGGTACTGCAAGAATAAAAGGCTCGCTCGATTCTTTTTCTACTCCTCTTTTTTTTTTAGAAATTTTTCGGTCTTTTGTTCTGTGATTTTTTTCCCCCCTCCTGAATTAGAAATAGGGTTCAATTTATAGATTTTAGGAATTGTATAGATTAGGAAATTATTGAATTTGTTGTTATGAAATTAAATTGATTTCGATTTGGTTTGTAATTAGAATTTTGAATTAGGAAATTAGATATTTGAGCTTGTTCATGATTCAGATTCGTTTTTGATTCAGTCTCCATTATTAGGTATTTGATTCGGATTTTACTGTAAGTTTAGGGATTTGGATTGAATAATTTTAATTTATTGCTTTGTAACCGTTCTTGAGATTCATGAGATTCTTTAGTATTAATCTCTTTGTCTCTGTTTTTTTTTTTTAAATTTGGAAAGGAAAGATTGGATTTTCTGTAATTGACTTGGTGAGGATCTCCTATGATTGAAAAAAAAAACGTTTTAATTTTCTGAGATTTCTGAAAAAATCGTGACTTTGGATTCCGTTGGTTTTGTCACGGGTAAAGGTTCGATGAAGATGTATGAAGCATGAAAATAGTAACAATTGAGTGATTCTTTTTTCTTTTCTTTTTTTTAAATAAAATAATTTCATATATACCAATTTCTAATAGTAATCAAAATTTAAAAAAAAAAAAAAAGATATAGAACAAATTTTTGAATTAAATTATTTGAGTTTTAAAAGGAAAAAATAGTAATTGAAAATAATAACACTAATAACTTTTTTAAATAAAAAGTAATGTTAACCAAATCAAAATAATAACTAAACCAATATTTAATAATAACACCTGACGTTAGAATTAAAAAAAATGCCAAAATTGGATTAAATATAAAATGGTTACCATAATAAAAAGATATTATTCTAAAAAATAACAAAATTTGAATAGATCTAAAATGATTATAATACTAAAAAAAATAAAAAATAAAAAAGATTTCTAAAGTGGCAAAATTTTAAAGTACGACAATGTAAGGATGTGGGGATTTGAAACTGACTATTAATTTTAATTGACTTAATCTAAAATATAGGAACTATCCAAAATAATAGCAGCTCATTTTAATGGACTCATTCCTTTTTTTTTAAGAAAATAATTATAATAACTATACTAATTTCTAATACCATAACTAGAATCAAAACTTAAACAACATTAAAATTTGGTTTTACTATTTTCCTTTGAAATAGTAACCGAACAATAATGCTAATAATAGATATATCTTTTTTTTTTATAAAGTATAATAAAAAGGTAATTAAATTGGACTAAAAATAATTAAAATAGTAAAAGAAGGTTAGCATTCTAAAAGTAATGAAATTTAAAACTCATATGAAGGGATCAAACTCATGACCCTATGCTCGGAAGTTTTACCTCTTACCAATTGTACTATTTGATTTATTTGAAATATAAAGACATTTGAAATGATATAAAGGGCAAGTAAATATTTGTTACAAATAATTTAAAATACGCTATATGTTTTGGAATATGCCAAATAAATTAATGTCAAAATGTTAGTAAATATAAACTATAAATTATGAGACTCCAGTTTAAAACAATTCGATTGTTAGAAATATGGCGGGCAAATTTGGGGTATGACAGCTGCCCCTATTTAATATTGTTCGATCGAAGGGCGCGAGAATACAGAGTTCTCGCGCGTTCGGATCGAAGAATTATTAAATACCGGAAGACCCCCAAAATTTGACCAGAAGCTGGAAAGGATGATCTACTAAAGCCTCGGGACTAACATAGCAGATTTGTGTGGTAGATTTTGCGTATTCGTCACGACCTAGAGAACGAATAAGACATGTTTGGATAGTTCGTTGTCGTTTATGGACTGACACAACGAACTCTATCGTAGTCACTATGCACTTACCACAACCTAGAGGATAAGTAACATAGATCAGATAACCCACTGCTGCTCAGCGAACTATCTTGAACTCCTTTATATCTTATCACAACCTAGAGAATAAGAAATAACAGGTCCCAACTCTTTTAAGATTTTGATCCTAGTAGAGCTTGAGAAAGATGGAGACTTGACTTGCCACGACCTAGAGAGCAAGTAGTCGCCAATCTATTCTTTATCTATCACGACCTAGAGGATAGATAAAGTTTGTGTTTAACCAAGATTAGACAGTATAATGATTGTAGATAATCATACCTATGCTAACTGGTAAACATTCTCACCAAAATGTTTGCACCAAATGTTCCCCAAGTTGTTCACATCGCATGTTTGCCTCAAATGTTCCCCAAATGATTCACACAAAATGTTTGCACCAAATGTTCCCCAGATTGTTCTCACCAAGAATTTGCACCAAATGTTCCCCAAATTGTTCTCACCAAGTATTTGCGTTTAACCACAATTAGATAGTAAAATGACTGTAGATAATCATGCCTATGCTAACTGGTAAACTTTCTCACCAAATGTTTGCACCAAATGTTCCCCAAATTGTTCCCACCAAGAATTTGCACCAAATGTTCCCCAAATTGTTCTCACCAAGTATTTGCGTTTAACCACAATTAGATAGTAAAATGACTGCAGATAATCATGCCTATGCTAACTGGTAAACTTTCTCACCAAATGTTTGCACCAAATGTTCCCCAAATTGTTCTCACTAAGAGTTTGCACCAAATTGATCACTGCCAGGGGACTAACGTGATAAGAAGGAAAAACATAGATCTCGCACATTTATCGCAACCTAGAGCATAAATAATGCCATTTTAAATAATTCATTGCTGCCCAATAAATCATATCGTAGATTTTTGTTTATCTGCCACGACCTAGAGGGTAGATAACAAAAGGGAAGAACTCACTATTGCTTGGAGACTAACATAGCAAGTTGTCGTAGATTCTGGATTTACCACTTCCTAGGGGGTAAACATAGCTGATAGTTCATTACCGCTGTGAACTGTATCGCAGATTCATATACCTATCACAACCTAGGGGATAGATAAAACAGGTTTTTGAACTTACTAACGCCTGGAGTGGGACTAATATAGTGAGTTATCGCAGATAAGACATTTCTACCACAACCTAGGGGGTAGATAATGTGGGTTTGGAGTTCGAATTGATAGTTAAACAACTAGATCGCAGATATGCTGTCTAGTGTAACTGGTTTGTGACAGTTGTGTCTGTTCTCAACCTAGTCTTGATATTTGTAATAGTATAACTGAACTTTGTTAAGCTTGGATATTGAAATTTTGTAAGTGTCTTGGTTGAGGGATAGGCCTCGAGATTATTCGCAGTATGATGCTTATGATATGTCATGCAAATGCACCAAGTGTTTATAAATATTTTGCAGTTGTGTAAAATGTCCTCGTTGGATCATTAGATCTTTTGTTCAGAGGAAATGTGCATGTCTGATTTCGAACTTCGCTTGTGCTCTCCTGTTTGATTCGTAGTTGAACATTTTGAATTTGTTCCTTTTTGAAGTTGATTTGAAAAATCATACCAGACGGGACTGGGTTTTGAAATAACATCGGTAAGGCTACCGAGAATCATCAATTAGATGATTGGGTACTTGAATATGTACTTAAGCTTGACTTGAAATTGGCTATTTTGAAATTTCTCTTTGAAATTTACCTTTGAATGTTCCGTCTCGAAATTGTTCACTTTTTTTGAGAAGCTGATATTGGAATCGAGAATTATGCTTTTGAATGCTGATCTTGGAATCTTGCCCCTTGTTGTCTTGAGATTGATTTTGAAAAAAATTGCTCTTCGTACGTTGTCTCGTAGTGGTGCTTTTGAAATTTTATATGTTGGCCATCCTTGTGAAACATGAGTAAATTTTGAATACTCGTGTGCTCCAATGAAGTGTTAAATGCGTATTGGGAACCATGGATTTCCCATTGATTTTCTTTCGATTTAAAACACCTTTACCGTTTTCAACACTTTTGATTATTTATGTCCACGTAGTTTTAATGCATCATTTATAAAAATAATCGTTGTATTTACAAACAAGCAGTAGTGATAATAAATTAGAGAAACTAGAAATGCACCAAGTACGAATTTATAGAAAATTGAATTTTGTTAAGAATGGGGCCTATAAATAGGCAATTGTTTTAAGATGCAATCCCTTGAAAGAGGTAATTACAAAAACGACAAAAATAAGGATGGCAACGCAATTGGGTTTCAACACTGATATACTCCTTATGTCTATGATATCTCAGATACTTTGCTTTTGAAGGATAATGATTGGCTTGATTCCTCCCTTCATCAGTTACTGTTGGGGAAAGAGTCCTCGGATCACAGTTCTTTTGCTTTGTTTGTTTTTGTCATTTGAAATAAAATCCCTTATTTTTGCCTGGATCGCTCTTTACGGGTTTTCAATCCACCGGGATAGTTGTGTATATATTTTTTTTGTGCCCCTAGTTTTTGCCTGAACCGCCCTTTGCGGGTTTTCGATCCATCGGGGCGCTCATTTTTGCCTAGGTTGCTCTTTCGAGTTTTCAACCTAGCGAGCTTGTATATTTTATGCATAATTTTTCTTTTGACTGCGTACGAGTTTAGTTGATATATCCAATCTCCACCGTTCGTTGTTGTTAGTGTTGAAGCTCCCTAAAGGAAGGTCTTCTTGGTATGATAAGGCTTTCGTAGTTGAGCCTTTATTCTCCGTGCGTATCGAGTCGAGGTAGTAAAGTCTTATCCAACATCAAGTTATCTTTTGTATTCGAGGGTTCTTTTGTAAAAGGTTTTTTCCCATTGTTCTTGATATAATTGCCCCTGACATAAGATAACTAAGTGTTTTCTTTTGATGATTTTCGCCTTTGATCGAGTTGTGCCTGCGCCAATTTGGATTCTCCAAGCTCAATTTTTGTGAGTACTCGTGGTGATTGAATTTTCTTGAGTATTGGTTTATGCCAATAAAGAGAACCATGGTTGCCCCCATTTTCTGCAGTGTATTATGTTATACCAAATCGTCCCCCAAGGATTTGTAGAAGAAGTCGTCTTCATGTCTTCATCGTCATTCTTGATTTGATTATATCCATGAGTGAGAATATAGGGTATCTGGATGTGCCATCTACCCGTACTTTGATGCGAGGTAATAGACAATCATATTGTTTTAAAGTTTCGATAATCCCCACGTATACAGACTTGGTCGTCTTCCTTTGATATTTGTAATTTGTTGTGGATATTTTGTAACTACTAGAAGACTTGTGTTGAATTGTGAGACTTCTCCATGAACCTTGAATGTAATGTTTGATTCTATTAAGCTTTGTGTAATTAGTGGGCAATCTTCTTCGGGTGTCAGTTTTGTTTGCCCCAATACTAGGGTCAGGGCATGGCATGTTTTGATATAACCAACTGAAACATGTTTGTACATTTGCGCAGACATTTATCCTTATCCAAAGAACATCTATTTTAACCTCCTTCTTGTTTTCCTTAGTGCTAAGGTTGACTCCCCCGATCGCTTCTTGGTGTGGTTGTATTGTCTTTGACTCATGTGTTAGCTAACTCTTCAAGGAGTTCACAATCTTCCTCACCATCCCCTTCGGCTTGGCTAATCAGAGGATCACAGTCATACAGGACGATAGCAGCATTGTTACCAAATGATTTAGGAGAAGATATAACATTTGTTTATTTTATTAAATGAGAAGTGTATATAAAAATATTGCCATTTTGAAAGAAAAAAAAAGGACTGAAAGAAAAAATGATCTTAAATTGAATACAAACACGACTTTTATTAAGAATAAACAATGTTTCAAAACAACGTGGGTGCCCTTATGAGTTACCACTAAGCTTTGGGCAAAGCATAGGGATTTGAAATCAACAAAAATGCTTTAAAAAGAAATAGATCTCTGGGATCTCCATGGTAGTCCAATTTGTTGAGTTTCTTCATTTGGAGCACTTTTGATGACGAGACTGTATACCCATTTATTATCAAGCAACGCTGGATAGCTGAGCTTGAACTGGATAGTAATGAGAACCTTGTGGATAATTGGAATCTGCCTTATTCGATCTTTGTAGTGGTACTACCTTTATGGATGTGGTAGTGTATACCATGCTTGTTTTTATCATATGGGATGTTTAAAAACTTGCCCCATTATCTTTTTTTTTTTGCGTGACAGTTCATGGTTTATCCTTCCCTGCCAGATTTTCTCTAGATCGTCGAGACTAGTATGGCATTAGGTTTCACAAAGATGTTACCCTCGTCCAGCAATGATCATTGTTATCTCGACTATGCTTTGTATCTTTGGACTTGGAGTTAGTGGTGACTGCCCCTGTGTATCCTTGGTATGCCAACATAATAACTTGTCTCAACAGGAATGTAGGATATAAGTGACTATGTCTTTGTTATAAGGTCCACTTCTTGAGATGGGGAACCTTTATTGCTATCCAAATTTGTGGTGCTTAGCCTCCATGTTATGCCTCATTAAGGTGATCTTAGACATCGTATTTAGAGATGCCCCCATTGTCAATCAACGCCTTTAGTATGTGAACGCTCCCACCTTTGTTCAAAAGTGTGGAGCCTTGATTATGAATCTCCTTCGTGGAATCAATCGTATCAGCCTAGAAATGCCCTTGAGATTGTACTTGTGATTACTCCAAAAAACAATGGTATTTTTTATTGCGTGGATGGAACTTGAGGATTTCCACCAATGTATGTTGAGACACAAGGCTTCGAGAGCGACGATATGCTTGAGATCTTTGAAAGTGCTTTGGTCAAATCTTTTGTATTATCTTTTGACACTTGGCATATTTTGAATGATTAATCTCCTCGTGCATCTTGTTTGGGTTCCGTCATCATTTTGCTTTTGGCTAAGGCCTCCAAGTGATTGCATTTTATAGGAGCAAGAATCGTATACACAACAATTACGCGTCGTGCCCCTTGTTGTTGATGATGACAGGATTTTGGATTTATTGGAGGTGATCTTTGTAGTCTTGACCTCCTTAACGTAGGTAGTGGGGATATCCCCCCACAATATACACTTTCTAACTTTTTTGAGGAGACGGAGTTGACGTGGTGATTTCCTCTTTATCAGTGCAATGATCCAATCGAGGAAATATACCCTCTTCTTTTTTTTTTGAAAAAGATTTTTGAAATGCATATGCATGCTAAAAATAAATTTTTATTCATTTATTGTCTTATCCACAGGAATCATTCTTTACACTTTTTTTTTTAGGTTCTCATTTTTTATGGTGAGCATCTCAAGAACATAATATATTGAAACAAAAGTACTTTTTATTGAATGAAGAAGAACATAATAATTCTCCAATCGGGAATACAACCAAAACAAATACTGAATATGAAAAGCAGAAACAAATTACTGAATAGGAAAAACATAAGCAAATTGCAGAATACGAAATAAAAAAGAGAAACTAAAAACTCTTAACGACGTTTATGAATTTCCGCCCTAAAATTGTCAACCATCTCTCTACAAAGCTTGAGGAAATTTTCGACTTCTTTTGGAAGAAGGATCATTGTAGCTTCAGCTTCTTTCAAACTTCTTGGGATATCATCGATGAGGTTGTTCGCCAAGAAGGCGAGCTTTTCATGCCTGTCCTTATACATCATGTAATCCTGGTAAAGAGTCGGGATTATGATTCTATTATCCTCCCCAGCTCGGGCCATGATCTCATATTGTCCTTCCCAATATTCTTTTTCAGCCCTTATCGTTTCATATTGGTCTACTAGCGCATAGAATTCTTTCCGGAAGTCTTCTAATTCTTGAACCACTTCTTCATTATTTTTCATTTGTTGGGTAAGACTCCCTTCAATTTCCATTCTATAGACCTGTTCCCCCATCTCAGATTCTTGGCTTTCGCGAAGTCTAGTGGCGAGGTCTTGGATTTTATCCTCTTGATCTCGAGCTTTGCTAATCAACTCTTGGATTTGTGCTTCTAGATCTATTTCAATTGTCCTCTTGTCTTTCAATGCTTGGGTATACCAACCCCTTAGTTTTTCATTCTCCAGATTAACATCTTTTATTTGTTGATTGTGGGAATCGAGGTTAAAGTTTGCACTTATGAATCCATCAGTTGCCCGCTTCCTTTTGAGCCTCTCTTTGTCCACCTGCTCGTTATTTTTTTGAATCTGTTCTTCTTTCTTCTTAAGCTCATATTGTAGCTGATTTTTCTCGTAATTAAGGTCATAGAGATCATGCTCTAGCCCTTCTTTTTCTCTCTGAGCTTTTTCAAGGGAGGCCTTTAGTTCTTCCACTTCTTCCACTGACATAGGAAGCGGGTCTGGTACATCTGACTTATACGTTGGATCAATATCAAATGGTAACTTGTTGATTTGGACCCTGTTTATAACCCACTGAGTATAGGCTTCTCTGGCCACAGCATTATTCTTACTATACTCTTTTTTATGCACTTTGCCCCAAGCTCGAATGATACTCTGAAGTATCTTTGGATCCCTTTTACCCATGTCATGAAGCAACAACTGTTTCAACTCTTCTTCAGAAGGTTTATCTTCTAAAGGATGCCCAAGTTGACGTAAAGCCAAAGAGGGGTTATAGTTGATACACCCCCTTGTTCCAATCAACGGTATATTAGGAAATGTTCCACATTTATAAGCAATTTTCTGATATCCAACCTTCTAGCATACCACAGTATAGAGTCAGCATTAAGAGCCCTCAATTTTTGAGCCCATCCATGTTTATCCAAGTTCGGAATCAAATAATCATCCTTATAAAGATGAGACATGAACCAAGAAAATAACAAAGGAATGCAACAGCGCAGTGCACCTCTTCCCTTTTCATAACGTGCATTGATGGCAAAATACACGTCAGCCAGCAAAGTTGGAGTAGGATCTACGTTCAACACTTTTACAGCCCAAAATACGTTGATGGCGGCGGGGTCAACATAATCAGCATCATTTGGAAACAAAACCAATCCAAAAATCAACAACGCCAAGCAATCCTCACAAGCCTCCCATTCTTGTTCTTTTGCAAAGGCGAGAGCCATATCTTCCAAATATTGTCCTTTTACTCCTTGAACTTTTCCCTTTGTTTTATAATTAGGCACAAAATCAGTATACGATATTCCCAATGCCTTAGCTAAATCCTCAACCTTAGTAGTTTGACCAATTCCCACATAGACATCCTTTTTGATTTTGGAGAATCCCAAAATCCTATCAAATTCTTCCAATGTAGGTGCTAGTTGAAAGTTTTGAAAAGTAAAACATCTTAATGGCACATCATAAAACTGGATAAGGGCAGTAATAGCATCTATTTTCACATTCTCACTAAGTAAGTCAAGGATTTTTCCGTATTTACGAACAAAGCTCTTCACGGACTTGTTGGGTAATTCCTTCCTAATTTGTTTCATCTTTGTCAAATCTGGAAACATGACACTGATATGGATAGTCGGTTTCTTTTCTTGATTCATTTTTTTTATGCTCACCAAAACCTTTCCTTTTTTTTTATATTTTTTTTGAAGAATTCCTGTGAATAAGACATAAAAAAATGAATATTTTAAAATTTAAATGCATGCATGTATGATAATGTAACTTGGGGGTGGGATGGTGATAAGGGTATCCTTAATAGGTAGGTTCATAAGTTCGTTCTAAGGATATTCTACCCTCCCCACTCAGGGTGGTTTTACTAAGGGTATCGTGGATGACGCTATAGGGAAAGGCACAGGGGCCTCCCTTAAGCGGAGCCTCTTTGTAGACCGAGACTTATCTCATAGGTCATGCAAAGTCTCACCATGATGTTTTATTTTTGGTACAAAGAGTCATTGGTCAAATCCAAAGTCCTGACTCTAAGAGAGGCGAGCCCTCTTGAGACATTTCTCGGAATTTGACCGACTCTAGGCGAAGTTGTCGCAAAGACTCGTAGGGATGTTAAACCCCTTTGGCCAATTGACAATCCTTCTCTTAATGGTTCTCACTTTATTTGAAATATGATCCCGCCAACAAAATATATATATGAAAAACAAATAAATAACAAAATAACAAATAAAACAATAAAATAAATAAAACACAATATGAAAAATAAACGCAAAAATAATAATAAAACCCCAAAAGAAAAACCTAGACCTAAAGGTAGGGAATACTCAATTTTAAGGAACTCCCCAGCAGAGTCGCCAGCTGTAGCAACCGGCTTAAAATTTTAGAGAGTCGCCACCATCATTTTTATCCTAAGGGATGGGAATTAAATGGATAACCCTATATTTTCAGAGATTCTAAGTTCGCGAGTTAATTAAATAAAGGGAAGGTGTTAGGCACCCTTTATTTCCCTTGTACTCAAGGGGACCCCCTCTAGATCTAGGTTTTTTCTAAGGTTTCAAAAGCATTATTTTCATATTTATAAGAGAAACATGATTTATTTATTTATTAGGGGACTCGCTTCAATTTTCGATTGAATGCCTACGTATCTCCTTATGGAGAATCAGAGTCCCAATTCGTAGTTCGGGTTTTGGTTTGTGTTTTTTATAGGATTGTATAATTACTTTTGAATTTTCCTTTGAATTTCGTCCGGTTTAGAAAATATGGTAATTGTGGGCGTAGTTCGAAGTTTAGTAAAAAAGACAATAGTACAATCCTTTTTATGAAATTAATATTGATTTGGTATTAGTAAAAGGTTTGAGATTTTGAGATTTTTAATTAGATGTGTTTATGACAAATAAATTAAAATTTAGTGAATATATGTGTAAAAAAAAAAATATTTAAAAATTAGTAAAATAAGAGATCTATCCTGAAAACATAATTATGTCCAAGTTGGTGATTTTTATAAAATATATTAAATAACTATATGTTATGCATTAAAAAAAATAGATTAGAAATTTATAATGGCATAAGATTAATAATTTAATTGATTAAAATGAAACAGGGGTGTTAAACTAAAATTATAGGTGTATTAGAAAAGATAATTAGGCCCAGATGTATATCTGAACCCAATAAGCCAGAGAGGGGTGCATTTTATACATCTTTTGTAAAAAAAGAGTAAAATAGGGGTGTAAAAAACATTGGGCTAGGCCCATTATCAACACACCTTGATCCGTTCGGATCAGGTGTGGGGGGACGTAGGTGTTACCGTGGTGCTCACGTAATTTGGCACGCACGATTAGATCGTACGGCTATGATTTAATATGGACCGCATGTGTATGGTAAAGTAGATGTACATTATTTAATAACAATAAGGAAAGGTGGAGAATCATTTAATTATGTTTTTTTCCAATTTTATTTCATTTTCCAATCCATGATTTCCTCTCTCTCTTTCTAAACGATCTTCCTTCCTCTCTCTCGCCTCTGTCTTTCGTTCCACACAAAAACAACAACAACATCCATGAACCAAAAACCATGAAACCCTAATTCATCCCCTTAACCCCCAAATTGAATCACAAACATGCAATTAACACCTTTCAACATATGAATCACAATCCTAAAAGCTAAGTTTTATTAGTGTTTACCTCTTTGCCGTGAACTTTGAAATTCCGAGTTTTCCGATCTGCTCCTTATTTCGTCCTTCTGCTATTTGTTTTAGGTTCCAAGGTTGAAGGCGACGGCGTAGCAAGAAGGGGATTTAGGGTTTCGGTTCCGAAACCTAAGTCCTTTGTGATTTCGAACGAAAATCTGATGTGGGATTCGCGGTTGGTACTGCAAGAATAAAAGGCTCGCTCGATTCTTTTTCTACTCCTCTTTTTTTTTTAGAAATTTTTCGGTCTTTTGTTCTGTGATTTTTTTCCCCCCTCCTGAATTAGAAATAGGGTTCAATTTATAGATTTTAGGAATTGTATAGATTAGGAAATTATTGAATTTGTTGTTATGAAATTAAATTGATTTCGATTTGGTTTGTAATTAGAATTTTGAATTAGGAAATTAGATATTTGAGCTTGTTCATGATTCAGATTCGTTTTTGATTCAGTCTCCATTATTAGGTATTTGATTCGGATTTTACTGTAAGTTTAGGGATTTGGATTGAATAATTTTAATTTATTGCTTTGTAACCGTTCTTGAGATTCATGAGATTCTTTAGTATTAATCTCTTTGTCTCTGTTTTTTTTTTTTAAATTTGGAAAGGAAAGATTGGATTTTCTGTAATTGACTTGGTGAGGATCTCCTATGATTGAAAAAAAAAACGTTTTAATTTTCTGAGATTTCTGAAAAAATCGTGACTTTGGATTCCGTTGGTTTTGTCACGGGTAAAGGTTCGATGAAGATGTATGAAGCATGAAAATAGTAACAATTGAGTGATTCTTTTTTCTTTTCTTTTTTTTAAATAAAATAATTTCATATATACCAATTTCTAATAGTAATCAAAATTTAAAAAAAAAAAAAAGATATAGAACAAATTTTTGAATTAAATTATTTGAGTTTTAAAAGGAAAAAATAGTAATTGAAAATAATAACACTAATAACTTTTTTAAATAAAAAGTAATGTTAACCAAATCAAAATAATAACTAAACCAATATTTAATAATAACACCTGACGTTAGAATTAAAAAAAATGCCAAAATTGGATTAAATATAAAATGGTTACCATAATAAAAAGATATTATTCTAAAAAATAACAAAATTTGAATAGATCTAAAATGATTATAATACTAAAAAAAATAAAAAATAAAAAAGATTTCTAAAGTGGCAAAATTTTAAAGTACGACAATGTAAGGATGTGGGGATTTGAAACTGACTATTAATTTTAATTGACTTAATCTAAAATATAGGAACTATCCAAAATAATAGCAGCTCATTTTAATGGACTCATTCCTTTTTTTTTAAGAAAATAATTATAATAACTATACTAATTTCTAATACCATAACTAGAATCAAAACTTAAACAACATTAAAATTTGGTTTTACTATTTTCCTTTGAAATAGTAACCGAACAATAATGCTAATAATAGATATATCTTTTTTTTTTATAAAGTATAATAAAAAGGTAATTAAATTGGACTAAAAATAATTAAAATAGTAAAAGAAGGTTAGCATTCTAAAAGTAATGAAATTTAAAACTCATATGAAGGGATCGAACTCATGACCCTATGCTCGGAAGTTTTACCTCTTACCAATTGTACTATTTGATTTATTTGAAATATAAAGACATTTGAAATGATATAAAGGGCAAGTAAATATTTGTTACAAATAATTTAAAATACGCTATATGTTTTGGAATATGCCAAATAAATTAATGTCAAAATGTTAGTAAATATAAACTATAAATTATGAGACTCCAGTTTAAAACAATTCGATTGTTAGAAATATGGCGGGCAAATTTGGGGTATGACAGACTCATTGCTTCTCTCCTTGTTTGCAGTTTGATAAAAAGTTATCCACAAACTTCATTATCCTTATATAAGGGGGTTCGAGAGTTCAACCTACTAAATGTTATTAAGTTTATTGTATACTCTTAAGAACAAATCTTGGAGAGAGGATTTGGTCTTTTTCTTTATATTGAACCTCTATAACTTCTGGTGTTAGATCTCTATCCCTTAACTTTTCTAAAATATTTCCAGACTCTGAAATTAATCCTAAAAGTGTTTCAAACTCAATTTTTTTAAACAAACCATTCACTCCCCTCTTGTGTGTGGACTAGTATGTCCAACATTGATTCAATAGGATAGCATGATCAACCATCTTGTGCATCTTTGATTGCTTGATCTATCTTCAGCAGATGCTTGACATCAAGTGTTGTCATCATCAAAACTAAGCAGCTGTTAGTTGACTTGCATCTTTGCTACGTACAAGCTTACCATCATGGACCACTTTTTCACTGTACCTGCAAGCACATAGATCCATATTCTCCCTTTTTAGATGACAACACATCTCTCAAGGAGGTGGTAATTGAATAAAGAAAATAGATAAAATATGGAGTGGTTAAAGTCCCCCTCACGTGAGTAGAAAATATACTCTACTTCCCCTAAGAGTATACTTCTCACTCTTTGGCATAATAAAAAAGGCGAAAAAAGATGCTAGAAAGTAATTGTAAAAATGCAAGCACATAATTCACCTAGGTCAAACATATTTTACTAAAGAAAGGAAAACATACTTTATTATCAATTCAAATGCTAGAATATAAATACTAACAAGGAAACATCTAGGAATTATGAAGATTCCTAGAAAGCAGGAAAATGCGGAAAATTAAACTCACTTAATTGCTAAGACAAAAACATATAAGTGAGACTAATTTTCAATATCCTCATCATCATATGTGATGGGCCATGGAGTTAATCTTCTGACTAGTTATTTTTGTTTCTTGATGATGTCTTTAAGAAGGTCTTCATCGAGGGTGCTTCGGAGATATCATAGTCAAAATATTCTAGACTCACGGGGGATTCTTATTTAGAGGATTCTGATTGTTTCCTTACCCAATTTTTTTAATTGAGTAGATAAATATTCACCCTTCAGGTATCCTTTCCTTCATGCTACTTGTTTTGTTCCTCTTCTTATAATACAAATCCAACACTAGTAGAAACAAAAAAACACACTCAAACTAAAAAAAAACAATGGTATCGATAGACAAGTCAACGAATCTAATATTAGCAAAAGGTCTTTGAAATTCTCATTACAACTTTTTCACTCTACAATAACTTGGAAAAACCATTGTAAAATATGAAAAACCATTGTCTTGTATATAAAAACGAATTTTAGACCGCATTAAATATTGATTTTTCCTTTTCGCAACAGTTTTTAATCAACAATAATGTCTCTTAACGACCAAAAACTTTGGTATTCTCATGCTGCTGAGGTTTTTTTCAGGCTCCAACTAGTGATACCTACATGTTTCACTTTTGTTGAATTCATGAACTTAGCACAAACATTTCATATTAAAAATGTACATATTGTTACCCTAGGTTTTCGACTTACCAACAAATGGGCAACTGGGGCTCAAAATTGGTAATTGGGCCTCAATTTGGTAAAAAGGCCCTAAATTGGTAATTGGACCTCAATTAAATAATTACATTGCCATTTGGGTCGAAGTGGTTCGACTAAGTAATGCTTAGTAGTCGAAGCTGTTCGTCTAGAAAGATGATCAAAGGCTTCAGCGTTCGATCAGAAGTATGCGAAGACTTAAGAATTTTGCTGCAGAAACTGAAGTGGAAGTCAAGAGGTATTAGAAGTTAAGAGGCAGTTTCAAGCAGTTTTCTGGCAGTTCTTACAGGACGTGTGGAGGTCTCACAATTGATGATCTTACATGTCGAAGACACGTGTTGACTGATAACCAGTCGACCGTTAGTAGTAGTTATTTTATTTTTACTATTTAAGCAAGTTCCATAGGAATAGTTAGAGGTCCGCATTTTCTACATAAACACAAGTAAACTCAAATCTCTGTGCAAAAATGAGTAACGAGTGCAACTTCGGAATGTACGTATGCGTACCAGTTTAATTAATGCAATCATTTTACGTTATATCTCATCTTTCAGTGCACATTTACTGCTTTTTTATTGCTTTGATTTACTTTAAAGCCTTTAATTTCAGTGTTTACTTTTATTTTAAAGTTACTGTTGCATTTAATACAAACCAGATACACATAATATAACAAAATAAAGCAATTAGTCCTGGAGTATTCTAGTTGATTCCGCAAAAGTAACCTTTAAAAAGGAAACTAGCGCTTGTTTACCATTTTTCTGGGTAAACAAATTGGCACACCCGGTGGGACCCGTCAATTGCTGTTTGTTTTATATTTGTTAGTACAATAGTTATGTATGATATTAAGAAGTGGTCGGAAATTAACTAGCATGGTTGAAGTTAATACAAATAATTCTGATCTTTCTGGAAATCAAGGAGGTGTTCTAACCGGAGCAACACCGCAAAATGCCGCAGATTCATCCCCAGTGGGAACAACAAATACTGGTGGATCGACGGCAGCAATAATGGTATCATCACCAACGAATGTACGGTCACCGTTGAATCCATTACAACCGACGTTTCATGGAATGATGCCTCCACCAGGTTTTAACCCTCAGTTTGGAATGCCCACGTCTATGATGCAAGGTTTGCATACAAATCCTTCATTATATTCTGACAGCATGATGGCTACAAGCACATCAAACCCAGGGGGTCGACCTATAGGCATAGGATATAATCACCATGCCATCTTTAAGTACTACGTCAATGTTGTCAATTCGACAACAAATGGACGAAAGTAATCATGAAATGGTGAATGCCCTTACTCAACAAATGGGAAATGTTTTTACTCCCATGATAAATAACACGAATCAAAGTTATGAAATATTGGCGGGACAAATGGCCAGAATTGCAGATTTCTTTGGAGCGCCCCCACAACCAAACCTTTCGACTACTCAAGGGTCGAATGTGAGAGGGGTCGAACCTATAGGACAAGGAGGTCAAATTGAGCCAGAAATCCCTAGAATAGTACAAAGGCATCAAGATGCTGACCAGGTTCTTAGGAACATCCAGCAAGATGTCAATATTGGACACAATAATATCTCTAATGTAGTTGAACAAATTTTAGTTCAGAATGGAATAAATGTAGGTTTGCATAGACCAAATTTCGTTTCCCCGTTGTCAGAATACGTAAGGCAAACAGAATTGCCTAGGGGGTGGAAAGTCCCAAAATTCACCAAATTTGCTTGTGAGACTGGCGAGTCGACGGTCGAACATATTGCTAGGTTCCAGACAGAGGCTGGAGAAATAGCAAACAATGAAAATCTAAAGATGAAGTATTTTCCAAGTTCTTTAACGAAAAATGCATTTACTTGGTTCACGACCTTATCTCCCCAATCTTTGTTCTCATGGAACCAATTAGAAGGATTGTTTCATGAACAATTTTATATGGGACAGTCGAAAATCAGCTTGAAAGAATTAGCTGGAGTTAGACGAAAGGGTACAGAACCAGTCGATGACTATCTAAACCGTTTTAGGTTACTGAAAGCTAGATGTTTTACACAAATTCCTGAACATGAGTTAGTCGAAATGGCTGCAGGTGGGTTAGATTATTCCATAAGGAAGAAATTAGACACCCAACATTTGAGAGATATGGCACAACTGGCAGATAGAGTACGCCAGGTCGAAAGGCTAAAAGCTGAAAAATCCAGAGCTAGTAAATATCATAAGAAAGAAAAAATAGCTTATGTTACTACAAGTGAGTTCGACTCTAATAGCGACAGTGAATACGAAGAGGGAGAGGTCAACGTGGCTGAATTAAAGCCAGGGCCACCATATATCTGTAAATTGCTTAAACCTTCAAAAGATAAAAATCTGGTTGAAAGTAAGAATGAAAAATTTTCTAGTAAAACGTATTCATTTGATATAATAAAATGTGATGAAATATTTGATTTGTTGGTTTCTGATGGGCAAATCATAGTACCCCCGGGACTTAAAAATCCTCCTCTTGAACAAAAGAAAAAAAGAGGATTTTGTAAATTTCATAATTTCTTGGGTCATAAAACTTCTCAATGTGTCCTTTTCAGGGATTTAGTGCAAAAAGCTTTGAAAGAAGGAAGGTTACAGTTTGGAGAAAAGCCAAAGTCATCAATGCAAGTTGATACTGATCCTTTGCAAGTCGAAGAGGCTCACTATACTGAGGTTGCTGATGTGATGATGGTCGAGACTACTGATGGTTTCGTTAGAAAGCAAAACGGCGCTACTGATGGCAAAGTTTTGAACTTGGTTTATCCTGAACCAAAAGAAAGTCTTTTGAAATTCCTTGAGAGATGCCACAATAACAACTCCCAAGTTGGATTATGCCCAAGGTGTGATGTTGTTTTCAATGTCGATGCTGCAAACAAAGTGAGGTTCGACCCTCGTCGAGGCAAGAATCGTCAATTCATGTATACAGGAGAAAACAGTGGTCGAAGGGCTGGAGAATACAGGAAGATGTTTGAAAAACCAAGGACTTTCCGTCCCAAGACGGATGTCCCTGAAGACAAATGGGTGAAACCCATTAACTTCAGAGGTAAACGTCCAGAATGGCAGATTCAAGGCGATGGAACCAATGCTGAAGGTTCTTGGACTGATAGTGGATCTAAAAGAAAAGATTACATATCTCCAAACTACAAAGGAAAGAACCCCATGACTCGAACGCAGTGGAGACGTTACCAAAGAATCCACAAGAATGGACAAGAAGGTTCGAAAATGGTGCAGGCAGGATTTTCTCACTATCAGTCAAAACCTTTTCACAGGAAGTTGACTGAAGAACAGGCTAAAATAGCAAATGAAAGATTAGCTGCTGGGATGATCCTAGGAAAGAAACTCATCAAAGAACTAGTTGATGATGATGCTCCGACTCTCAATACGGGGAAAGAGCCTGAATATTCTCCACTGTCGGACGAAGAGGTCGACGACAACTTTGACATAGAGTTAGATGAGTTGCTAATCGACTGTGGAATTGTCTCTGTACTTCCAGCAGAGTTCGACAGAGTATCTGAGGTATCTGAGAACGAAGATGATTTTCTTCTTGACGAGAATGTGGAAGAAACACCTGTCTGTTACTATGTAATGGGAAAAGGGGTGGTAGAAGAGCAAAAGGCTGTGTTCGAGAGGCCAGGTCGAGGAATGATGTATCATTTGAAGCCTTTATTCATAAGGGCGAAAGTGGATGGTGTTCCAATAAACAAAGTGTTTGTCGATGGTGGGGCTGCTGTAAACTTAATGCCATATTCTTCACTTCAGAAAGTGGGAAAGTCTGATAAAGACTTAAGACCCCATAATATGGTACTGTCAAATTATGAGGGCAAGACAAGTGGAATACTTGGAGTAATTCAAGTAAAACTAGCTGTTGGTTCGTCTGTCAGGTCAACCGTCTTCATGGTGATTGCATCGCAGGCAAATTTTAAACTGTTGTTGGGTCGAGAATGGATCCATGGTATTGGGGCAGTTCCTTCCACCTTACATCAGCGTGTGGCCATTTGGAGGTCAGATGGTATAGTGGAGAATATTGAAGCCGACCAAAGTTATTACAAAACTGAAAGTGGTCGCAGACACTTCGACCAGCATTTGGCAAATGTAGCTCCTTGCTACAAAGCAGAAGATGTATATCCTTCTGATGAAAGTGTGTCTAAGTATCTGAACTTAGACCCAAATTATGGTTTCATTTGGAATAAAGAAGATCCTAATGAACCCTTGAACCATGAAAGTCCTCCAGAGCAGAGGACAACAATCAAAGACGATGACCACTGAGTCAGAATACCTGGCTCGAATAACGGCCTATTTGGCCGAAAACAAAGAAAAAGCGGCTTTAGAAGCCGAACTAGAGAAAAATATGACGATTGAGGCCATGATAGTAAAAAATGAAAACGATCAAGAAGTCGATCACCAAGTCGAACGACTTGACGGGATATACGATGACGAACCTTTAGGTTTCGAAATGGATCCATCAGGATCGGTAAAAAGGATGCAAGCTCAAGATCCTCTTGAGGAAATTGACTTAGGTGATGGAGTCATTAAAAGGCCTACTTATGTAAGTACAAGGCTTACAAGTGACCTAAAGACCAAGTTGATTCGACTTTTGAAAGAATACAAAGATTGTTTTGCATGGGATTACAATGAAATGCCTGGTTTAAGTCGACATGTGGTGGAACATCGACTACCACTAAACCCAGGGAAGAAACCTATCAAGCAGCTTCCTAGAAGATTTGCGCTAGAGGTTATGGAAAAAATCAAAATAGAAATTGAAAGATTGCTGAAAAGCAAGTTTATTCGAACTGCGAGGTATGTCGAATGGTTAGCTAATATAGTGCCTGTCATAAAGAAAAATGGTAGCCTTCGTGTATGCATAGATTTCAGAGATTTAAATAAGGCTACTCCTAAAGATGAATATCCCATGCCAGTTGCTAAAATGTTAGTCGACTCTGCAGCCGGATTTGAATATCTCAGTTTATTGGATGGATATTCAGGTTATAACCAAATTTTTATAGCTGACGAAGATGTACCTAAGACGGCGTTTCGATGCCCAGGTGCTTTAGGAACTTATGAATGGGTGGTAATGCCTTTTGGTTTAAAAAATGCTGGAGCTACATACCAACGAGCCATGAATTCCATGTTTCATGATTTTATTGACAAGTTTATGCAGGTTTATATTGATGATATTGTAATAAAATCTAACTATGAAACTGGTCACTTAGACCATCTTCGATAATCTTTTGAACGTATGAGGAAATATAGACTCAAAATAAACCCTTTAAAATGTGCTTTTGGTGTACATGCAGGGGATTTCTTAGGCTTCGTGGTTCACAAGAAAGGCATTGAGATAAACCAAAATAAAACGAAAGCAATCTTGGAGCTAAAGGCGCCAGAAACAAAGAAACAACTCCAGTCATTGTTGGGGAAGATTAATTTCTTGAGGAGATTCATCTCAAATCTAAGTGGCAAAACGAAGATATTTTCACCACTTGTGAAACTCAAGAACCAAGATCAATTCAAATGGGAACAAGAACATCAACAGGCATTCGACCAAATAAAAGCTTATTTAACTAAGCCTCCTATTTTGTTACCCCCTAATAGGACAAAAAGTATGAAGTTATACATAGCTGCATCAGGCTCGACAATTGGGAGTATGTTGGCCCAAGAAGATGATAATGGCGTCGAAAGAGCCATATATTATCTAAGTCGAACCCTAGTAGATGCTGAAACTAGGTATAATGATATTGAAAAATTATGCTTATGCTTGTATTTCTCATGTAACAAACTTAAGCAATATATAAAGCCTGTTGATGTGTATGTGTCTTCTCATTTTGATATTATTAAACATATGTTGTCTAAACCAATTTTGCATAGTCGAATTGGTAAGTGGGCCTTAGCGCTAACTGAATTTTCCTTGACATATGTCCCTTTAAAAGCTATGAAAGGACAAGTTGTGGCTGATTTTATAGTCGACCATGGGTTAGTCGAATTGTCTGTAAATCAAGTCGAACGAACTAACTGGAAACTGTTTTTTGACGGTTCTAGTCACAAAAATGGATCAGGCATTGGAGTCTTGATTATTTCTCCCAAAGGACTTCCATCAAAGTTCCATTATAAAATGAAAGAAGTATGCTCTAACAATGAGGTCGAATATGAAGCCTTGATAATTGGTTTGAAGGCCCTAATAGATTTAGGGGCAAAACGAGTTGAGATTCGAGGTGATTCTGAGCTAATAATTCGACAAATCAAAAAAGAGTATAAATGCATCAAAGAAAATCTAATAATGTATTATGCAATTGTGATACGCTTATTAGAAAAATTCGAACATGTTGAGATCTTGCATGTACCAAGATCTAACAATTGCATTGCCAATGAATTGGCACAAATTGCTTCTGGGTATAGAGTTTCTAAAGACAAGTTAGAAGATATGGTCGAGATCAAGAATAAAGAAACCCATGAAGTATTAGACCAGTTAGGTCAATTGTCGACGTCAAAATTTGAGGGGGTTGATGATAATGTTGAAAGTAAAGTTGAAAGTAAAGATTTGTATGCCTTGGAAATTTTTGCCATCGACAATATGACTGATGCTGATTGGAGAAACCCATTGGTCCAATACCTAAATAATCCAGTCGGAGGAACTGATCGAAAGATTAAATATAGAGCTCTAAACTATGTGATATTAGGAAATGATTTATACAAGAAAACAGCCGAGGGTGTATTGTTGAAATGCTTAAGTGAAGCTAAAGCATATTTGGTTGTGTCAGAAGTTCATAGTGGTGTTTGTGGAGCTCATCAATCAGGCCATAAGATGAAGTGGTTGTTGTTTAGACAAGGTTTATATTGGCCAACAATGTTAAAAGATTGTATTGAATATGCAAGAGGATGCCAAGAGTGCCAGAAATTTTCAGGCATTCAACATGTTCCAGCCAGTGGATTGCATGCCATTGTCAAACCTTGGCCTTTTAGAGGATGGGCTTTGGATTTAATAGGAGAAATCAAACCTGCATCTTCTAAGCAACAAAGATTCATTTTAGTAGGAATAGATTATTTTACTAAATGGATAGAGGCAATCCCACTAATTAATGCTGATCAAGAAGCAGTGATTAGTTTCATACAAAAACACATTATCTATAGATATGGGATTCCAGAAACTATTACTACTGATCAAGGATCAGTTTTTGTTGGTCGAAAGATGCAAGCTTTTGCAGCAGAGACAGGATTTAAATTGCTAACATCCACTCCGTATTATGCTCAGGCTAATGGTCAAGTCGAGGCTGCTAATAAAGTTATTATAAATTTGATAAAGAAGCATGTGGGAAAAAAGCCAAGAAATTGGCATCAAACGCTCGACCAAATCCTTTGGGCTTGTCGGACGTCACCAAAGGAAGCAATAAATACTACCCCATTTCGTTTGACTTTTGGGCATGATGCTGTATTGCCTGCAGAGATTCATCTACAGTCGACAAGAATTCAACGACAAAATAGTCTCTCGTCTGACGAATACTGGAATATGATGTTAGATGAATTAGTAGAATTAGACGAAGAAAGGCTAATAGCGTTTGATAGGTTAATAAGACAAAAAGAAAAAGTGGCGAAGGCTTACAACAAGAAAGTCAAAGAGAAGACATTCATGGTAGGTAATTATGTATGGAAAGTTATTCTGCCCATGGATCAAAGGAATAAGTTATTGGGTAAATGGTCCCCAAGTTGGGAAGGACCGTTTAAAATTTTGCAAGTGTTTTCAAACAATGCATATGAAATTGAAGAACTAAATTCAGATGGTCGAATCATGGTCGAATCTTGAGGATAAATGGTAAATATTTGAAAAAATATAAACCTATGCTTCAAGAAATTCACATAAGAGAGTAAAAACTAAGAGATTATATTAAATGGCCAAAACTTGGCCAGTCATTACAAAAAGTTCCTTCATAAAATGCGCAGTCATTACAAAAAAAAAACCCAAAGCCACTAAAATATCCAATATTAGTTAACTCTTCGGTCGATGTCTTCCAAGGATAATAGAGGCAGACTTTCGGCTTCGAACATATCCATGCGTCCAGTCTTGCGCATTTTCCTCACCACACCTTACTTGAGAAATAGGTAGGATAAAAATCTTCCATAAGGAAGATGAGTCACCATTCCTTGACGGGAGGCAGTCAAAGAGACAGCCTCCACAAGTTGCTTAAAAATCAATAGAGGAAAGTTGATTTTCTTCCCCTGAAGGGCACAGGAAATGAATTCCAAGTCTTCCACCATGATGCTATTTTCATCATGGTTGCGTGGACGAAAGTTGCCCACCAAAAGTTGGTGCCAAATTTTGATTACTTTGGCATAAAAGGGATCATTGTCCATGAGGTCCCTTAACATATTAGAAGTGTTCATGTCGAAAATATTGTCATCAAAAGTTTCACCGGTATTGCTGCATTTCAACAAATCAGAGATTGTTGAGAGAGTGATGATGACATGAGCCCCTCGAATGTTAGAGGTTATAGTAGTCCTCCCTTCTAGATCTATGCGCAAAGATGCAAATCTCCAGAATTCAATCAGCATGCAGGGATAGATGTTACCATCTAAAATTTCAGGATAAAATTCAAGTCCCTGACTAGCATAAAGAGCACGAACATTGATGTGGTTCGCATCAAACTCTTCTTTAGAAAGTTTAAATTCTTTCTTGATGCAGGATCTTATGTTGGCATTTGTTAAAGGTTGTGCCATGGTGTGAAGACAAAGATTGAAGGATGAAAATGTTTAAGATGTTGTGCGTAGGGAAATGCAAAAGGAAATGGAAGGAATGAGGCTATATATATAGAGAATATGTAGTTACTTCAGCAAGACAAACGTGGGAAAGGAAGTTAGAAAATCAAAGGTTGTATTAAATATCTTGGAAACTGACACAAGCAAGCTGGGAGCAGTTATAGCCCACTAACCTAGTGTTTAGGTAATAATTAGTGCCTGGGAAAATGAAATGTAATCATGGCGTAATGGGAATTAACAAAAGTCGAAACCCAAGAAAGAACTGAAACGCCATCTTTTCTCTTTCCTAAAGTCAGTCGAAAGAAGTCGCTTGGGGGGCAATTTGTTACCCTAGGTTTTCGACTTACCAACAAATGGGCAACTGGGGCTCATAATTGGTAATTGGGCCTCAATTTGGTAAAAAGGCCCTAAATTGGTAATTGTGCCTCAATTAAATAATTACATTGCCATTTGGATCGAAGTGGTTCGACTAAGTAATGCTTAGTAGTCGAAGCTGTTCGACTAGAAAGATGATCAAAGGCTTCAGCGTTCGATCAGAAGTATGCGAAGACTTAAGAATTTTGCTGCAGAAACTGAAGTGGAAGTCAAGAGGTATTAGAAGTTAAGAGGCAGTTTCAAGCAGTTTTCTGGCAGTTCTTACAGGACGCGTGGAGGTCTCACAATTGATGATCTTGCATGTCGAAGACACGTGTTGACTGATAACCAGTCGACCGTTAGTAGTAGTTATTTTATTTTTACTATTTAAGCAAGTTCCATAGGAATAGTTAGAGGTCCGCATTTTCTACATAAACACAAGTAAACTCAAATCTCTGTGCAAAAATGAGTAACGAGTGCAACTTCGGAATGTACGTATGCGTACCAGTTTAATTAATGCAATCATTTTACGTTATATCTCATCTTTCAGTGCACATTTACTGCTTTTTTATTGCTTTGATTTACTTTAAAGCCTTTAATTTCAGTGTTTACTTTTATTTTAAAGTTACTGTTGCATTTAATACAAACCAGATACACATAATATAACAAAATAAAGCAATTAGTCCTGGAGTATTCTAGTTGATTCCGCAAAAGTAACCTTTAAAAAGGAAACTATCGCTTGTTTACCATTTTTCTGAGTAAACACATATACATGCAATACACACTCAAATTCCACCAGAAGCACCTCATACCAAGTAACCCATCCAACCACAACAATCATGCTTTAATCTCCAATTTATATAAGAAATATCATTCACTAACACCCCTCATCCATACCAACATCAATTTTCGTTTAATTCATCTATGCATTAAATTCCCGCAACAATGCTCATACATTATCTCATAATTTTTACGACACCAACTTTTCAATTCAATTCTTGTTAAACATACATTAACTCCTACGATAACCAATTTCTCAACTCAATTCTTTTTAAACAAATCGATTATATGTATCAAATCGCAACCTCCATTTTTTTATGCCACGTAATCAAATTCACTCCACGTCATTAAAATATTCCTACGTGTCTTAATCTAAAATTATTTTCTCTCCAATTCATTTGCACATTAAATATTTAGTAATTCCTATTTATTTTATAAACTAAAAATTGAGTATGATTTTTCACGTGCACAGTTTATTTCATTATATTGCTCTCTCTTCTCCTTTGTATAAAAGGTTCATATTGTTGTCTCTTCTTCTTTGTATAAAAAATTTATCATTTACACCATTCATTCATACTATCAAAGTATTTAAATTTATAATTTGTTTTGGTCAAATATATAGTTATAATTTGTTTGGGTATTTTTATGTTATTGAAGTCACCTTTTATATTATTGTTTAGATTTTCTTTTAACCTATATGTTAGGTCAAATATTTTATTTTTTATGCATATTTTAATTTCAATGATTTCTTAAATAAATCAACAGTTGTTTTTATTAATTTAAAATTGGGTATCTAATCTTTGAATATGCAGTTAATTTTTAATGTGCAGTTATTTAATTAATTAATTAAGTTATCAACTATTGATTACAACATAAATGAAATTAAATTCTAAATAAGCAGTAATTTAGCAAGGACAAATTTCTTATTCAATATTTAACCGACAAAATAAGTACACTCGTGAGTTTATTATAAATAGATTTTACTCTAATTTCAATTTAAAAGTAAATATTTAATAAATAATTAAACTATATACAAATAATTAATTTAAATAAAAATAAAAATATTGAAACAAAACATTATTTAGTTGTTATTGAAAAATAAATTGAAAGTGTAAATGTATTGTTAATTTATTATTGATACTAAGATACTAACTATATCGAAATCTCAAAAATCTAACAATCACTTGTGTAACACTACACTTAAAAGTAATAAAAATTTAAAAAATAAATTCAGTTCAAAATTATTTATAATGCTAACTTTAATAGTAAAAGTATTTAATTTTTATATATTTTTTTCTCTTTTTAGTGTTTGAGCAGATATATGCACCACGAGTAAAAAAAGGCTGATTAAAAATTTAAAAAGAAAAACTAAAATATTAATTTACACATTTAAAATAGGCAATATAATAAAACTTAACTATTTTTCTCTAATTTTTCACTCAAAAAATATAAAAATGTATAGTAAATAATTTAAAAGTAATAATTTAAAATATTAATTTACACATTTAAAATAGGCAATATAATAAAACTTAACTATTTTTCTCTAATTTAAAAGTAAATAATTTAAAAATGTATAATAAAACTTAACCATTAAATTTTGATTTTGTTGATTTTAATGGACTGGATTTGTTTCTCTTTCTATGATCCTTAGTATTTATTTTAAATCAACATAGAAAGAGAAACCAATCCAGTCCATTAAAATCAACAAAATCAAAATTTAATGGTCGTGATTCATTGTTCTCATTTCTCATAATAACCAAGTGTTCTCACTTGAGTCGTCCCCTATATATATATATATATATATATATATATATATATATATATATATATATATATATATAGTCATATTATAAACAAATTATTTCTAGACTAAAAATGGCCTCCAATGAGTTTGGAGGAGCATCATAATGTATTTTATTCCATATAGTATGTAATTTTTATTAATCGAATCAAATATTAAAAGCCTGTATTTTCAAAGGTCATTTCAATTTTTTGAGTAGGTACGTTGTTATCAGGTCTTTTGAATGAATAAAAGGTAATATTTTTAATTTTGCAAATCAAGTCCTAAGTTACTAATTATGTTGTCGTTGATGTTACCTGTGAAATAGACGCATTTTCACATATTAGTGTATATATATTACTTAGAAAACTTAGAACCACTAACCATTTTACTAATGATCTTTCCTTGCTTATGTGTACCGTTAATATTAGCCACATTTCCAATTTTATTGATTTCAAAGAAAATGAGAGAAAGATCGAAATAAAAGCTACAGAAGTTTCTAAAATTAAAAGTAATAAACTTATCAGAGATTTAGGTACAGAGGTTAGTTATGTAAGGGGAAGGTATTAGCACCCCTCACATCTATGTTACTCCGTAGAAACCTTTTTGAAATATATATCATCATTGTTATCGTTATAAAACTACTTTTTTGTGTTTTTTTTTTTTAAATAAAGTGGAATGATGAGAAAAGAAGATTTAAAAGTAAGCTCGATAAGACATCGCATCTTAGGCCTACATACCCCTTAAGTGCAATAGGGAAGTCAAAGCTTTTGTAGTTCTCCTTAAAAGGAAAATAAAAGGCCAAATGGCAAAATTGTTTTGGGTGAAAAGCTTTAACAATACTCACGGATTTTTAAAAATGTTAAGCTTTAACAATACTTAACAAGTTTTAAAAAGCTGTCAAGCTTTAACAATACAAGGCAAGGGTTTAATAAAAGAGGTTTGTTGAGCTTTAACAATACTAAACCAATGGATTATTTAAAAAAGGTTGAGCTTTAACAATACCAAACCATTTTCAAAACAAGTAGAGTGCAAAACTTTAACAATGCTAAGCACAGAGTAAAAGAGTTTGAAAAAGAGAGTGAGTACCTTGACAATTTTAGTCAGTATCATTCTCATTCCTTTGGAGTTTTAGGCAACATCTTAAGCAATCAATCATGATGAATATCTCAAGTGATATGTGTGTGATAACATGTATATCAGGGATACAATCAAGGGCGGTTTCAACAATATATCAAGGTATATACTGAAAGATAAAAGTTGAATGAATAAAAGGATGACATACCTCAAGATCATTTCATGTATGAATGAATATGATGTGATGATGGATAAATGTCTCATGTATGTGAGGTTAGTTTAACAATATATATATATATATATATATATATATATATATATATATATATATATATATATGTGTGTGTGTGTGTGTGTGTGTGTGTGTGTGTGTGTGTGTGTGTGTGTGTATATATATATATATATATATATATATATATATATATATATATATATATATATATATATATACACACACACACACACACACACACACAAAGATAAAAACATAAACCAAGTATAATGTACAAGGATGAAAATAAACAAGTATATGTACAAGTATATAAGTAAGGAGAGATCATAGCAACGAGTGGTATAAACATGGTATTGCTAAAACATCAAAAGATCAAGAGATCAAATTAATTAGGATTTTAGGAATTTAGTTATGTACACCTAAACCTAATTAATTAAAAGTTGATTAAAACAAAATCCTAAGTGGATTGGATTAAGGGAAAATATCATCATCAATATTGATTTTATTCTAGCCTTAATTGATTCATAAAATATATACAAGTTACTTGGTAAAATTATTAAAAATAAGTTGATTTATAAAGCTTTTAAAAAGCATAAAAAAACTTATTTTTTTTATTTAATTTTTAAATGACTAAATAATAAGTATTTTTGTGATTTTAAAATATATTCTCAAAAAAAGATAAGATAAATAAGGAGTGTACAAAATTTCAAGTCAAAATAGGTTAATTGACTATTTCAAATAATTATGCAAAGTTATGAAATAAAAGAAAAGAAATCTACTATCTACATATTACTAAGAAATTGATCAAATTGACAAAATTACCCTTCTTACTAAAAAATATTACACTATAAATTGGACAAAATAGTAATTAACAAAATCACCCTATCACTTTTCTATTGTCCAATGAAAATGAAGACTTTTGCCACATGTCAATTGCAATATTTAGCATTCAACTTTTTCTCTCCAACACACATCTTCTCTCTCTTATTTCAAATTTCAAATTTCTTTCATATTTCATTTTCCCACACTTTCTTGCTTTCATTTTAATTTTTCTCCATTTACTTATTATCACAAAAATTATAATCTATTTTTTAATTTTAATAAAATTAAATATTTATTTATCTTACGGGTCACAGTCAACACATTATTTAATTTATTTTAATTGATCATTACACATTTTCTCTATCTTAATTACTAAAATTTAAAATTTCTCACATTTTTTTCACACTTTCTTACTTTCTTTTTTAATTTTTTTTCTCTATTTATTTATTACTCCTAAAAATATCTATTTTTTAATTTTAATAAAATTAAAATTTTTGTTTTATCACGGGTCACTATCAACACAATATCTATTTTATTTTAATCAATCATTTTCTTTATTTGAGTGATAATATCCTTTTTTTTTTTTTTTTTAATTTTCTCCATCTCAAATTTTTTTTATGATTATTTAATGCAATTAAATTTATATGATTATTGTTCATTTTATATTTGTATTTAAATATATTTTATATTGCATCAAAGATTTTTTTTTATTTCACGGGTCATTATCAATACAATATCTATTTTATTTTAATCAACAACTACTATTAATTGAGAGATAATTTTTATTTTTAAATGTTAAAATTTCATTTTTTTTCTCCAACTTACAATTTTTTATATATAATTATTTAATATAATTGAATTTATATGATATTTTTCATTTATAATTAAACAATTCATTTTAAATTTATATGTATCTAATTAAATTTTATACAATATCAAATAAATTTAAATTTACCCGTGCGGAAGCACGGGTATCATACTAGTTAGTGATTAAAAATAAAGGGTTTGATCTTGGCAAGTCTTGAACCCACGCCTTATTGTTTATAGCTCAAAACCTTAGCCGCTGGGCCAGGCGTTATTGACAGTCATCATAAAGCCCAATCAATTAAGAAAATAGTGAAACAAATCATAAATGGTTAAAAAAGAAATGAAGGCTCAAAAAATAGAAAAAGGGGGGATTCAAACCCACACCCTTGAAGGGGAAAGCCTAAAATGCTCACTTCAGCCGCTGTGGCAAATGATATAGTCAGTTTTAAAATGCAAACCAACAAATATATATTAAAACATGTTCTTGAATTCAGAAGATGAACTTCATCTTCAAACTCATGAAGATGAAAACTGGATCATCATCAATACTCAATCATTTTCAAAATTATAAACATGAAAATTGCTCAGTTTTTTTAACACAAATCCAACCATGTATCGTTCATCAGTTTAAATCAACTATAACCCATTAATTTTCCAGAAAACGTGATGAACCCTAAAACTTTGAATTAAAATTAAATGGCTAATATGTATAATTAATCTCTAATACCTTAGGGCTATTATTCAGCACATCAAAACAAGCAATCTGGTATTGAGAAATGTAAAAATTGGTGCTTAAATGACAAAGTTCAAGAGTGAGTTACTTACCTCTGCAACTGGAAATCAAAAATGGACTTAGAGAAGTTCTGGAAGTGTTGTAACAATCCTATTAGCTTTCACGAGTCCCTAGGAAGCTTTTGTAATGCTTAATTGGAGACCATACTTGGGGCTCTAACATGAGCACAACTCCCATGACCAAGAAGTTTGGGCTGCGGTGACACCTATCATAAGGTTCAACATTATGGAGATGCACCATGCTGACCGTGTGAGACTCCAATTTGACATGCATCAACCGATCCCGAATCCCCCCACTGATTTGGATTGTTGGCATCTGAAAAGTGTGAATCACCAATGGGATCACCAAGATTGGAAATCATTCGCACCTGAATGTTGTGAGATGTGGAAGCAGTGTCACCGCTATGTGCTCCAGTTCCCCGTTGCCCAACTCCCAATGTATCCAACTGAAGATTACATGGATTGTTATAGATCAGTCACAACCCCTGAAATGTATGTGTCCGACCCTTACTACTTACACGACCCCCGCCAACAGCAATACAACCAACAACCACCCCAACAACGCCAACAAAGTCAATAACACCAACAACGTCAGCCAAGCCAACCAAGCCAACATAGCTTTCACCAAATACAGTACCAACACCATCAGACCTCCGAACACTCTTACCCTGAAGAGTATCAAACGCCTTACCAAAATCAACCCAGCCAACAACAGTCGTGGGGCTTCACCCAACAACACCACGATGCGGGCCCCTCCACTAAGCAACCCAGCCAACATCACTCATGGGGCTTCACCCAACAGCACCACGACGCAGACCCCTCCACTAGGAAACCCAGCCCCGACATGGGCCTAGATGACGAATACGACCCAAACGAGCCAATGATCCCGCAATCATCACTTTACCATAGCTCCCTACAATCACAACAACAATAATATGGCTACACCACACCCCAACAAACAATGCCTTTTTTCCAAGGCAACTCAAGTGCTGGGTTTTACCAACCATACGAGGCGACCCCACCACCACGACAAAACTTTAAAGGCATGGGGACCCGACTCTTTGACAATAGGATAGAAGACTCATGTCCAACGAGCGCATGAAGGGGATAATCGAGGCCCACCTACCCAAACACAACGAGAACATCCAAGGACTAGGGGTGGTCGTCGACCACCTTTCCAACGGATCCAGACAACGCCTTCTTGCGAAACTGACGGTCATAAGGACCACGATTAGAATAATTTTAATGTTTTTTAAAAATATATTCCCGTATTTCTCGTATTTGTAATGTTTTTCCCGTATTTCCAGTTGTAATGCATCGTCTTATATCATTAATATATATTCCAACAATTCTAATTATTTATTTAGTAGCTTTTTTTAAATATTAAAAAAAACAAAACAAAAAATCCCAGCAACATTGGCGCCACCCGAGGTGGCTTATAAAAATCACCATGCACTAAGGCGCCACCCCAAGTGGCGCATATGACCAAGTGATTGTACTATGGCGCCATGGGAGGTGGCTCCTATGTGTAGGGCACCTCCTAAACCTGATTACCCAGGTAATTTTTTTCAAAACTTGGTTTTTTGGGTAATTTTTTTTTTAAAGTTGGTTATTTGCATTTTTTTCGTACACTCGTGAGTTTATTATAAATAGATTTTACTCTAATTTCAATTTAAAAGTAATATTTAATAAATAATTAAACTATATACAAATAATTAATTTAAATAAAAATAAAAATATTGACACAAAAAATTATTTAGTTGTTATTGAAAAATAAATTGAAAGTGTAAATGTATTTTTAATTAATTATTGATACTAAGATACTAACTATATCGAAATCTCAAATATCTAACAATCACTTGTGTAACACTCCACTTAAAAGTATTAAAAATTTAAAAAATAAATTCAGTTCAAATTTATTTATAATGTTAACTTTAATAGTAAAAGTATTCAATTGTTATATATTTTTCTCTTTTTAGTGTTTGAGCAGATATATGCACCATGAGTAAAAAAAAGGCCATTTGATTAAAAAATTATAAAGAAAAACTAAAATATTAACTTACACGTTTAAAATAGGCAATATAATAAAACTTTTGTATTTTTTTCTCTTATTTTTCACTCAAAAAATATAAAAACGTATTGTAAATAATTTAAATTTTTTCTAATTCTTACAGAACTTATGGAGTAATATAAACATTGTATTAAGGAAAATACTTTTGCAAAAAATAAAAATTAAATATACATATTACAAATATTTTTAATTTATTAACAATTAATATAAAGCCTAAACAAAATTAAATAGTCAGAGTTTAACATTTTTTAATATTGATTTGAGGGTTTTTATAAGAAATATTATTTTAAAATTGATTTATTATAAATACTAGATAAATATTATACAAATAAAATATATTTTAAACAAATGTATGATCGAACACTCTCTATTAATAGTCATCATTCAATTCAATTTCAATGTGTATGTAAAAACTAAAATTAAAATAAAATACACATCAAAGTAATTTATTATTTTGGAGATTAAACAACTTAAAAAATTAATTATTATGCAAAAACCAATGCTCACCTATGTAATATATTGAATCCTCTCAGATTTCTCAGCCCCTTTCATTAAGGAAACTTTCAAGAAAAAAAAAAGCAGCTAGTTAGAAGCTTAGAAAACTATTTGATATACATTACTTAGAAAACTTAGAACCACCAACCATTTTACTAATGACCTTTCCTTGTTAATATTAGCCACATTCCCTTCTCCTTATCCATCTTAAAACTTTTGTATGTCTTTCCTATGCATTTCCTTACAATCCTCATAGACATATACTTACATTACTTATAGAGCTTGTGAAAGTGTTATTCATGGATTTAACGATGGCATGAAGAGTTTTTCTTATGAAGCACAACCACTCAAACATGATATCAATAATGGCATGGCGACACTGATAATAATTTTAAAAATTGAATAAATTAAAAGTATTCCCAAATATTAATGCATGTGTTCAACATTTACACATCTTTTTTTTTCTAAAGTGTTGGTGTTACATTTCTTCCTCTATGACTTCCTAACTCATCAACTCTTGATATCAAAAAATGTTATTTTCTTTGAGTCACAATTTCCTTTTTATTCTTCTATTGGTTCTTCTCCTCACTCTATCAACTCTAATTTTACCAATCTTACCTAAAACTTAATTTTACCAATCTTACCTAAAACTTTATACATTTATTTTTTACCTCACTTCTATATTTTCTCTCTCGACTCCTATCTATTCAAATACACATATATTTATTGACTCTCCTAATTCTTCATTGTATAACTATTTCATCACCTACTACTCAGTTTCAATACCTACTACCCCTATTTCTCATGCTAATAACTATTTTATTAGATGTCATAATGATTATAATGACAACTTATCTAGCACTAAAAATCAGCTTTCATGTATTGATTACTACTTCATTAAAGCATAGTAAAAGCACGATAAAACCATTAAATCTTGATATCATAGTAATACCACTTCCATGGTAAAAAATTTAACAATGTTGAAAAGAATAGATAAATATGTAATTTTTTGTGTTAACGTATTATCGACTAAGTTGCAGATTTCAACAATAGTCGAATTTGTGTGCAACATTTTTTTCATCCATCGAAATAATCAGGTTGCTTGTTGGTTTGGAGAACATGAACAATTGGCACATGTGTCAGATGGATGTTAAATGTGCATTCCCTAATGGACCCTGAAACGAAGAAGTTTATGTTGCTCAACCAGTTGGGTTTGTGACACATGGCGAAGAGAGAAAGATATACATCTTACATAAATCTCTGTATGGATGCTTAAGAGTTATGATGAATGTAGATATCTTAAACACAATGAATTAGGTCATGTGTTGAAATTGTAATCTTTTGTGTCAAAGCCGCATGTTGGTAGACAGAACAAGGGTGTGTCGAAATAGTTTAACTTGTGTTGAGTTGTATTAGATGTCAATGTGTCAAAGCAGGTTGCTTCACACAGGAATTTGACTTAGACTAAAATAGGTATTTTGGGCTTTTGTAGTTTTGGATTTTGACTTAGGGAGAAAAACAACCTAAAACTATAAATAGAGGGAGTAACTCCTATTCTAAAAATATACTTGTATTTACAGAATTTTACAGTTGCAAAGTGAATAAAAATTTTCACAGTTTGTGGGCAGAGAGAAATTCTTCAGAAAATATTCTTCTTCCTCATTTTAATTTTGTTCAAACCCTAATTCACCTTTCTCGCCAAATTTTCTTTCTTCCTTATTTCATTGTGTAGCAATAAAGAATTATTCAAAGGTTTGAACTTAATTCCAACATTTTCAATGTCACATAGTGTTAAAGTTGTTGATCATGTTTTATAGACTATTATGCTTGATATGCTTAAAAAAATTGGACGGTATTTGGCTTTTGAAGTTTTTTTCTTATGTGTTATTTGTGTTTAGTTAGATTCGTGAATTTGTTCGTGCTTGTTATTGATTGATTGTGTTTTGCAGACCAAAGATGCTTGCTGCTTGTACCTACCATTCACATCCTGGATTTGGCTGAGTTAATGACAATATATTTTAATAAACATTGACTAATATCATATAATGAATCTTAAAATAGAAAAAATCAATTGTCAAGTAGTCACGTGATTTGAGAATATTATTTTACTCACAATCCCATTTATTCTCTGGAATTTCTAAACACCAAGAAAAGAAAAAGATCTACGCAGAGCTGGAATATCTAAACACTGAGAAAAGAAAAAGATCTACAGTATTTAACAAAACTAGAGCATTATTATTAACATACCCTACTTTATCTCTCATCTCTCCGGATAAAGTATCGTTTTAACTATTGATAGTTCAAAAATTACCATTGGTCATACTAAAAGAAGGCATCCGACCCTCTAACTCACCAGAAATAAAATATAAATAATAATAAAAACTAGTAAAACAAAAAAATTAAATTAAATTATAAATTAAAGTGTTATGATATCCTGGTTGCAATAGCGACCTTTTAATAGTTCTAAATCTACATTCCCCATAAAATTCCGGTAGAAAAGGATCATCGAAGCTAGTTGGCCAAAGGCCGGTAAGTCGGTATCACTTGTTTCATTTCAAATAGGGGTGGAAATAGGCTGGGCCGAGCTAGGCTTTGCCAAGCCTAAGTCTGGCCTGTCAAAAAAATTGAAGCCTAAGTCTGGCCTGTGGTCTGTCGTAGGCTTATTTTTTAGGCCTGAGCCTGACCTTTTCGAAGGCCTGGTTAGCCTGTTAGCCTATATAAAAGCCTATTTATTTTAGACATATGTATATAAGCAATTAAAATAATGTTTAAATAGACTAACTAACTAAAAGATCAAGAGACTAAAAATTTGTTTGCATTGACTTATTTTAACTCACCTTTTAGCATAATTTTTACAAGACTATTTGTTTAAGAGAACTTATGAAAACAATGTTCATCAGATGTTTTCATCTTATTTTTACAAGTTCTTCTAGATAACCAAATTTTATTTATGTATTTTAATTCAAAGTATAAAACATAACATAATGACAATAAAAAAAGTATTCATATTTGTTTAAATAGGCCGGCCTGATAGGCTTAAAAGGCTTCTTCTAGGGCCTGAGGCCTAGCCTTTTTAACTAAATAGGCTTATAAAAAAGCCTAGGCCTTTTCTATTTAAAAATAATGTGTGGCCTGGCCTGAGCCTATATAGGCTAGCCTGTAGGCCCCTGCTATCGGCCTGGCCTATTTCCACCCCTAATTCCAAAACACACCAAAAATTTATTTTGAGTTTCTCCTTCCTCACTCTCATAACTCTGTGTCTTTCGAATTGTCGATGCACCAACTTCTCCCCCTTTCTTTCTACTTGTTGAATTTTCGGAGTATTTTCTTGAATTCTCCTTAGAGAATAATGTTAATTTCTCCTCGTTTGAGTTGAGAAATTTTCAAGTATAAATTTTTCTTGGATTCTCTTTAGAGAATTATTTGAATTTCTCTATGTTTAAGAAATTATTGTGATTGGTCAAATGACCATTATTAAATTCTCTTTGGAGAAATATTGAAATTTCTCTTGGTTTGAGAAATTACTACGACTGGTCAAACCAGATACTAAGATGGTATTTGAATGGTCTTAGTACCATCTGAAAGTGTATTTCTAGACCGATTATCTATCGTGCAAATAGTAATCGTACAGTATAGAACTGGACTGTTTTATCCTGGAGGCGGCGCGGTAGTTCGACTGCTTTGCATTATTTTGGACAGTACCGCGAAACGTCTTAAAGAGAGCGACCTAGTCCGCGACTCGACCCGGTAATTTCTTCGGTGGCAAACTTTTTAGAACCGTGATCCAACAATTTTAAGACGTTTCGAATTGCCATGGCTACTGAAGAAATTATTGGTACCTTTGCGGATACTTTCTTTGACAAATTGGTCATGTTTGAGAGATGTCATTTCAAATGTTGGCAACAAATGATGATTTTTCTTCTTAATGTTGAAAAAGATAGCTAACATTTTGACTGAGGATATTTTGTTGCTCCTTTTGGATCAACCGAACAAACTAACAGTAAGAAATTTGAGGATTCAAAAGGAACACGTAATTGTGGTGAAGTTGAATCTGTTGCACAAATTAAAGCGAACAATTTACAACTTAGAAACGAAATCACCTTATAGAAAGAATAATTATAACATTCTGAATGAAATCGCAAATGATCTGTATGACTATTATAGTAATTGCGATACTTCAAAATATGTTTAAGAGAATCTGAAAAAACAAGTATGACATCAAAGAAGCTAGAGAACAGAAGAATGACTTTAGAAGCTACGTGAAGTATCAGATTGTAGATGAAAGGTCAGTGGAAACCCAAAGTCACGAGCTTCAAAAATTGCTCATGAGATAATCACTAAAGGTATGTATTTATATGAACAATTTGAATTTCTCTTATTATTGACAAACTGCCCCTAGTTTGAAAGTTTTTATGAATTATGCTTTGTTAGAAATTAAAATAATTTTTTATTTAGAGACTGATTATTCTCATTAAAGAAGAATATCATAGACATGATTAAATAGAAAAGTCTTGGTTGTTTTAAATAACAAAAATAAATTCGGTGTGGTTCTAAAGCCATATGGCAAATCATTATAAAATTAGAACTGCAATATTGTGAACCAAATTAAGAATGGAAACCCCTATGGCCCTAGTTGCTCAAACTAGACAACAACCACCACCTCAAAGAAATGACGTTGTTTTCCTTTTTTTCAACTGTGGAAAACCAAGTCATATGACTAAGAAATGTATCTTGTAATGCTTGAACTTGGTGTAGCCCGTAATGCACGGGTTAACCTAGCTAATGGAAAATTTATTCATATGATCATTGAAATCAACATGGTTGATAGATCTGATGGTTGGTGGATAAACACAGGCGTCTCTTGTCATGTTTATTATGATCGTGTTATGTTTAAAACATACACGAATACTAAAGATAAGAAAGTGTTGTTGGGAGATACCCACACCACTAATGTTGTCGATATTGGAGAAGTGGAACAAGGTCCACCTGTGAAAAGACTTCAATCTTGAAGGATGTCATGTATGCTCCCGAGATTATAAAGAATCATGTTTTTTTTTCTTCTTCTAAATAAGGAAAGATTTAGTCAGTTTATTGTGGTAGATTTGTACACCATCATCACAAAGAATAATATTTTTGTGAATGAAATTGATAAGTTTAAAAACTTTGTAAAGAATTTGAAAATGATTTAGTAAGAACTTGTAGTGATAGGTAAATTGTATGATTCTAGTTTATTTAATTATTTTTATAAACATATGGAATTGTACATGTAACGAATGCTCCATATTCTCCTGAAATGCATGGTAAAGCAGAAAGAATAGAACTCTTACAGAACTTGTTGTTGCAATTATGATGAATTCTGGTGTTGTACCTCACTAGTGGAGTTCCCAAGTTAAAGAGTAATATCTCTCCTTATGAGATATTAAAGAAAAGACAATCAAACTTGTCTTATTTGATAACTTGGGGATGTCTGGCTTATGTCAGAATTCTGGATCTAAAACGAGATAAACTCACTAGTAGAGTATATGAATGTGTATTCATTGGGTATGCAACAAACAGTAAGACATATAGGTTTTATGACCTAAATTCAAAAGTGATCATAGAATCACATAATGTTGATTTTTATCAAGACGAATTTCCCTTCAAATCGAGAAATAGTGGGGGCACTCAATCGAGTCACATTCCTGTGATAAGAAGCACATAAAGCAATGACAATGTAGAAATAGAACTTCGACGAAGTAAAAGAGTAAGAGTCTCTAAAGATTATGGGTCTGATAATTGCGACCTATAATGTAGAAGAAGATCCAATAAATCTTTAAGAAGCACTGTCATCTCTGGATGCAGACTTATGGCAAGAAGCTATTAATGATGAGATAGATTCTCTGGAATCTAACAAGACCTGGCACTTAGTAGACTTGCCTCCTGGTTGCAAACCAATCGGTTGTAAATGGGTTTTGAAAAAGAAACTAAAACCCGATGGAACTATTGATAAATACAAGGCTCGCCTTGTAGCCTAGGGTTTTAGACAGAGAAAATATAGATTTCTTCGATACCTTCTCTCCAGTCACTAGAATTACATCCATTAGGTTACTTATTTCAATTGATGCTATTTATAAGTACACCAAATGGATGTTAAAACTGCTTTTTTAAATGGTGACTTAGAAGAAGAAATATATATGGAACAACCAGAAAGGTTTGTGATCCATGGACAAGAAAACAAGGTTTGTAAGTTAGATAAGTCTCTGTATGGACTAAAACAAGATCCTAAGCAATGACATGAAAAGTTCGATAACTTAATCATATCGAATGGGTACAAAGTGAATGACAATGACAAATGCGTTTATTATAAATTTGAAAATCGCATATGCAATATCATATGTCTATATGTAGACGATCTACTCATATTTGGATCAAACATTTAGGCCGTTAATGCTATGAAATCATTGTTGTGCAACAAATTTGATATGAAAGATCTCGGAGAAGCGAGTGTGATTCTTGGTATCAAGATCACAAGATCCGAATAAGGAATTTCTTTGGATCAATCTCATTATGTGGAGAAGTGATAACACGAAAACGTATCGTATATTTAGCTTAATTTACATGTATTATTATCTTATTTTATTTCTATTTTATTATTTTATTTCGTGTTATGCCGGTATTTTGTATTTGTTTCAAGAATTTATTAAATCAGAGCTCGAAAAAGAAATGATCGGAAAAAGGAGCTAAAATGAAGAGAAATTGCTAAAAGGGACACTTGAATCAATGGGGTGCAAATAAGAAGCAAGAAAGGCCCAAGACAATGCTGCAAGACAAGCCCACACGCAAGAGAGAAGGGCACGTGATGAGTGGCACAATGAAGTGTCTGCCGTCAGTCACACACCCCCTCCTGCCGGTCGGCACCCTCCTATTTTAAAGTGTGTGACGTTAGTCACACACTAAAGCCCAGAAGAGGCGTTGCCCAGTTTTTCTCCGCCATTTTCTCCTCCGAAAGACCTGCTACTGCTACGAAACAAGTTCAAATCCAAGAATTGGCAGCTCTATAAATACCCATCAAGAATAATTGAAAGGGTTACGAATTTTACCCTAAGTGCCGTCATTTTCTTTTCTCTGCAAGTTTCAATTTCCAGTTCTGCTACTTCTTCCTACCCACTTTCTGCAATAGATTTCCACACCGGAAATACTATTGCAACTCTGTTTTTCTTGTTAGCTTCAGATTTAGTTTTAGATTTTAGTATTAGATTTAATTTCCGAATTTGATTCAAGTACCGGATTCAAGAACCAGTGTTGCAAGATTTCAAATTTCAGTCTACAATTTAATTCAGGTTTATTTATTAGCATTTATTATTAATTACTGTTTATGTTAGTTTATCAGATTATGTCCGGATTATTTTATACCTGCTATGTTTGTTCTGTTCCGTCTATTAAAATAATGTCCGGCTAAATATCCCTTATCGGTATGTAAAGTCATATAACCGAGGGAATCTAGTGACGCTATCGATGTAATTTATTAACTAAAATTTATTTATCTGGCTGTAATTTCTAAACGCTTAATTAAACTGTTTTATAACGAGAGTTAAAAACAATAGAAGTTAGGATTAATAAAAACGGAAGTTTGAGGTTTTAACTGGACCTTAGAAATTAGGCATTAACCTTAAATACAGCGAGAGCGCTTTAAGGGTAATTAGTTTTTATTTGTTTTCAAAAATCACTTTGAACTTTAATTGATACAGCGAGAGCGCTCACTTAGGTTTAATAGTGAAATCATAATCAATAAACACGAGAGTGTGAGAGGAGGGTTTTTAAACTATTAATTTCTACAGAAAAGTAATTTCAAATTACGATCCGCATCGATAGTTTACTAGATCCCCGACGTCCGACTATTACATACTGATACAATTATCCTTGATTTAAAATAATTCTATTCTTTATTTTTTTCCCGTATGATCTCAACCAATCAAACGATAGCCTTAGATTTACGTAGTAACGATTAACTATATTAAGGTCGATTCTTAGTCCTTTGGGTTCAATATCTTTTTAAAACTACGCGATAGACTGTGCACTTGCAGTTATAATCACAGATATACCCACTTTGTCGCGATCAAGTTTTTGGCGCCGTTGTCGGGGACTAATTTAGTCGATATCGTAATTAACTGTTACGTTGTAAAGAATAAGGCAACTTAATTACTCTAATTCCCTTTGTGCATGCCAAATACTCGCTCTCGAAGTGAAGACTTAGTGCTGCCAATTCCCGAACCGGAGCGTTCTATCACTGTATCACGTCGATTACGACGAACTCGCACTCTTGTTCCTAATCCTACTTCTGAACCAGTTGAAGAATCAACCATGGGAGAACAACCACGTCCTCTCAATTCGTATGCCATTCCTTCGCAAGCTGAACCACACAATAGCATTGCCGCCCTTGCTATTGAGGCGAACAATTTCGAGCTAAAACCGTCTTTGTTGTCAGTTGTACAATAAAATCAATTTTCTGGAAATTCGACGGAAGACCCTAATCTTCATTTTTCAGTGTTCTTGCAATACACAGACACTGTAAAAGCAAATGGTGTCAGTTCGGAAGCTATCCGACTGCGCCGCCTTTTTCCTTTTTCACTAAGGGATAGAGCTAGAGCTTGGCTCCAGTCTTTACCCGCAAATTCTGTCACGACCTGGAATGAACTTAAGAAAGTCTTCCTGGCACGATATTTTCCACCTAGTAAGACTGCCATGCTAAGAGCCCAGATCAATGGGTTTAGACAAAAAGACAACGAGTCCTTATTCGAAGCGTGGGAGAGGTACAAGGACATGCCGAGACTCTGTCCACATCACGGTTTAGAACAATGGTTAATTATCCATACCTTCTACAATAGTCTCCTCTATAACACGAGACTTACAATTGACGCCGCCGCAGGTGGCACACTGATGGACAAAGAATATGCCGATGCCTACGCACTTATCGAGAGTATGGCTCAAAACCATTATCAATGGGGACGCGAGAGAACTCAGCCAGAGAAAACTTCTGAAGAGAAATCTTCAACGAAGAGTGGTATGTACGAGATAAGTAGCCTCGATCACGTTAACGCCAAGGTCGATGCCCTAACTCAGAAGATCGAAAACCTCACTGTAGCACCTGTAGCCGCCGTGGCTGCTGTTTCCCCAAATTGTGAAATATGCGGGATGTCTGGACACGCTGCCCTCGAGTGCCATCTTTTGGCAGGAGTTTCCCTCGAACCAGTAAACTATGCTCAAGGAAACCCTAACTCAAACACATAAAACCCAGGATGGAAAAATCACCCTAACTTCTCATACAAGAACAATAATGCTTTGTACGCGCCTGGTCAAGCACCCAGTGTACCACCTGGATATCAAAAGGCACCCTTCGCTGCTCCTAATGTCCCCAGGAAGTCTAACTTAGAATTAATGATGGAAAATTTCATAGCCACTCAAACTCAGACTAATAAGGATTTCCTAAACCAAAACGTGCACACTAATGAGCAAATCAAACAGTTAGCGACTAAAGTAGACGCGTTGGCCACTCACAACAAGATGCTTGAGACACAAATCTCTCTAGTTGCACAACAACAAGCACCTACTGCCGCACCTGCTAGGACATTTCCTGGACAACCACAACCGAATCCAAAAGGACATGCTCATGCTATTATTCTGCGAAGTGGTAGAGAGATGGACGAACCGACTGACCCTAGGCTTAAAAACCCTGATATGTTCCAAATCTCTGATAAGACAACTGAGGAGGAAAGTAGACCCAAGGATAAACCAAGTAACCCGAAAGAGAAAGAGGACAAGGAAGGCGAGACGGAGGAAAAAGAAGCGCCATACATACCTCCACCACCTTATAAACCACCTATCCCGTACCCTCAAAGGTTCGAGAAATCTAAAAGCATAGGGCAGTTTAAGAAATTTGTCGAACTTCTTAAACAGTTAAACATTACAATTCCGTTTACAGAAGCCATTACCAAAATGCCCTCATATGCTAAGTTCCTAAAAGAAATATTATCGAATAAGAAGAAAATAGAAGACAACGAGACCGTAACACTCACTACCGAATGTAGTGCGATAATTCAAAATAAAATGCCACCTAAGCTAAAAGACCCAGGAAGTTTCTCCATACCTTGCAATATAGGAAAATTTGTCATAGACAAAGCTTTGTGTGACTTAGGAGCTAGTATTAGCCTAATGCCTCTGTCCATTTGCGAGAAACTTAACATGGGAGACCTAAGACCAACCAAGATGTTAGTACAACTTGCAGACCGTTCTGTTAAGTATCCTGTAGGTGTTCTTGAAAGCATACCCGTCCGCATCGGATAATTCTACATTCCTACGGATTTCATAATTATGGACATAAAGGAAGACGTCAATACCCCTATAATCTTAAGAAGACCCTTTCTAGCTACCGCTGGAGCTATTATAGACGTGAAGAAAGGCAAGTTGACATTCGAAGTAGGTGAGGAAAAGGTCGAGTTTATTCAAACACAATTCCTTCAAGCCCCAGCTATAGAAGATACATGCTATCTGGTGGACGTTATTGATGGATGTGTAAGAGAGATAGGATTATCAGAAGAATATTACTCTGAAGTTATAAAGATTCCGATGCCCCAGATTTTCGAAGATGACAATTGGCGTCCGGAATATCGAGATGATAGTTTAAGCAAATGCTTAGCTTTAACACTTAACCCTATGCCTTGCCCTAAGAAACCAACCTTGGACCTTAAACCGTTACCCAAGACTCTTAGGTATGAATACCTAGACGATGAGCTCAAAAGACCAGTAATAGTTAACGCAGAGCTAGGAGCCACAGAGACCGAGAAGCTATTACAAGTGTTAAGGAAGTATCCATCTGTGTTAGGATATAACATTGCTGATTTGAAGGGAATAAGTCCTTCCATACGTATGCATCGCGTCATGTTGGAAGAAGATTGCAAAACCTCTAGGGAACATCAAAGAAGGATTAACCCTATCCTGAGCACAGTAGTTAAAGATGAAGTTACCAAACTTTTGAATGTCGGAATTATATATCCAATCTCTGAAAGTCAGTGGGTAAGTCAGTGGGTAAGTCAGGCGAATCTATCGCCGAAAGAAAGGTGACCGGAGCAAGGATGTGTATTGACTATCATAAATTGAACAAAGCCACAAGGAAAGACCATTTCCCTCTTCCCTTTATTGACCAAATGCTCGAACGCTTAGCAAAACACTCTTATTACTGCTACCTGGATTGTTACTCAAGGTTCTTTCAGATCCCAATTCACCCTGACGACCAAGAGAAAACAACCTTCACATGCCCTTATGGAACATTCGCTTATAGAAAAATGCCGTTCAAATTATGTAACGCCCCTGTGACATTTCAGAGATGCATGATGTCAATTTTCGCTGACTATATAGACAACATCATGGAAGTCTTTATGGACGACTTCTCTGTATGTGGGGAGGATTTCGAAGGATGCCTCTCAAATCTTGAAAAAGTTTTGGACAGATGCATACAAGTTAACCTCGTCCTAAACTGGGAAAAGTGTCACTTTATGGTTGTCATACCCCAAAATTTTCCCACCATTTTCATACTTAAACTCACTTGAATATCAAAGTCTCAATACTTGACTGAATGCGTACTCTCCTAAACAACAACTCCCTCAAACTAGGGTTTTGATCTTTTCAAATTAAATCAAGTTCTAAGACCTCAAATAGATCCCATGGCATCTCATATGCTTCAAAGGATCCTCATGCCAAGTTTCAAGCTCTGATTCATAAGATTGCTCAGTCAACTACTCAAACAGTCAACAGTCGACTGATTTGACCTAAAAGTCAACTAGGGTCAAAGTACAGTCAAAATTTCTGATTTTTGGTCAAAATCAACATTTTAATGTTAGATTCATCATTTGATCAAGTTTTGATCATGATTCATCAAGAAAAGCTCCAAAATCATCAAAAACCTAAGTTTCTAAATTAGGGTTTTTAAGGAGAAAGTTAACCCAACTTTGACCAGCCATAACTTTCACATGGAACATCAGAAATTTCCCATCCAAAGCTCAATTTAAAGTAAATTGAATTCTCTACAACTTTGTCTCTCACAAGCCAAGGCCAGAAATGCACCATTTAAGAGATACAAGCCAAAACATTATAGGTCCTTCTAGAAGCTCGCAAAAAGCTGTTTTCTTCTAGGAGCCATATCTTCAAGATAAAATCCTCAAATGCAAAAAAGCTTCCATAGTGGCTTGTAGAGGACATCTTGAGCTTTCCAAAAAGTCCTAGAACATCTCTATATGATAAAAATTGAATGAGTTATGGCTCGCACAAGTTGGGCGATTTTGAGAAAATGCATAAAATGCAAAATGGAGAAGTTTGAGGTTTTGAACCTTTGGGCCTAACTTTTGGATTTCAAACATGTCCATGGGCCTTATAATTACCTTTTAATTAATTATTTTATTTTTATAATATTTATCTTATTTATTTGAATTTTTCATTTAAATATGAATAAATCATTATAAATGTAAAGAATTAATTTCAAATCAAAGATTTAATTTTTGTAATCAAATCCAATCATCCAAATGCTTCATATTAGGTGAAAGTTTCGTGCAAGATGATTTGGAAGGAGATGAGAATGATTAGAACCAAAAATAGAAAGTTTCATGTATATTTCCAATCAAAGATTTCTTCAAGAAATACATGATAACCAAGCCCATTCCTTGACCTAATTCACTTGCCTATATATACCTAACAAGGCTCAGCTATTAGGGGAGGAATTTTTGAAGAGAATGGTTAGGGTTTCCAAGAGCCAAAATATCAAAGAAAAGGTGGATTTTCGTGAACCTTCCTCAAACAATTTCGGAGCCCTTAATCCATTCCAACATCCTCCCATGATGGTTTAGGGTAAGATTGTTCCATGGTTCGGACCTCATGTTGCCCAGAACGCAAGGTTTACATTCATCATGTTCTTTATGTTAACTTTTTCGTTTTCGATTAATTAATGTATGTAAATGCAAACTAACGACCCTAATGTGTTCATGTGATGTATTAGAAGCAATTTGATCATTAACTTACAGATTTTGGTGGTTGAATAATCACTTGCCATTGTTAGGGCAAGGATTCCCATGAGCTTCGTATATATAGTTTCAGGGGGATTCATCAAGATTTAACACCACTATTATGTTCAGGAGGAAAATTCATGAGGATCTGGGCAAGATTCGTGTTTTTTTAACGTGTGTTCTCTGAGTTTTAATGATTTGTAGAATTCAAAGGACTTTTCGCAAGAAAAGTTGCAGCTAAAGCCATAAAAGAATCCGCGGGAAATCTGGGTTCTGATTTTATGGAGGACGGTGAACAGTAGGAGAACACGCGTGGCGCAGAATCATTCGCGGGTCAGCGTTCCACTCCTCTCTCCGCTTGCGTGTCACTGCTGCGTTCGTGGGTCAACCAAGCTCTCTCTCTCTCCCTTCATTCAATTGGTTCACGCAAGAAGACAGTGGGCCCGGGCTAATTATTTTGACTTTTCCCATTTATTCCATGTTTTTATATTTATTGAAAACCAATTATTATATTAACAAATGTGACAAATAGCACAATTGGCCAAAGGAGGGATGTTTAAGGTACATGACTTGTGTTCAAGCCTTGGCGCAGACATCTTCATTTTTACAAATTATTTCTTCCTCGATCCAGTGCGTCGCCCCATGCCTGCATACCATGCGCCATCAATTGATCACCATCAGATTTTCTCAGGGACCAGATCCAACGCCCTAGGACGCGAAGGTACACCATGGACTCTCAGAGATGAGACACATAGGATCCAGAGCTAAGTATTTTCTAATTTATTTATTTATTTATTTTTTATTTATTTTTGTATAATTCTATTTTTTTTTCATTCTTTTTATTTTTTTTTATTATCATATTTTTTTATTTAGACTTATCACATAAAATTACATAATAATTTTATAATTCATTTTTTAATCGAAAACTCGATTTTTCCACAAATTTATCAATAATTATTTTTAAACAATAAAAGTTATTATTTTTGTATATACTTTTAATTAATTAATTAATTAGGTTGAAAATTAATAATTAATTGTTAGGTTTGTTAACCTCGATTCATTTATAAACCCTAGAATCCTCAGGTAGGTGTTATCCACTAACGCATTTTTAAGCCTTATAAACCTTTTTGGTCACAATAAATTTTCTTAAATAACCCTTTTAGGTTCAGGATTAGGGTTTGTAAACTTTTTAGGGTTTGTAATCAATTAGGGTTTAGATCAGTTACTGCACTAACATTTTTCTTCTTCGTGGATAATTTTCAGGATTAACCAAGATCTTTCAGCCACGCGCCATTAGATCAAAAAGCTAAGTTTCTAATTATTTTTCTAATCCTTTTCTTGTTTAAATATCATTTTGATTTTGATTTTGCCTTTTGATTAAAATAGGGTTTGTTCCAATCGCCAATGAATTTATAATACACTCACCCTTGTCTGTTTACCTTTTAATTTTCAGAATTGGTTGAGGGTTCGAGGAAGATCAAGGCGCTTAAGGATGTTTATACTAATTATTGATCCCTCTTATTTTCTGCTTTTATTCCCCTTCCCCGCAGGTGTTTATTGTAATAGCGTAGGACTTTTATTTTTCTGCCTTTAATTCCTGCATCTTTAAACTGCGTGGTTAGTAATCTTAGAGAGTGATAAACCATGAATTGAACATAGATCACTAATTTACAAGATAAATATCATCGAAGTTAACCACGTGATTGTGCCACACACACACCTTTAGGGTAATTCCTCTTGTTGCCTTTGTTGCTTGTTGCCTTATGATTCTGTTGCCTCTAATTGTACTAAATAGTCAAGTCCCTCGTTTCTGAGGATACCTAAAGCAAGGTTGCCTATAGAGATTAAAAATCATCTAGTCCCTCGATGTTGCCTCGGAAAAATAAGATGATTGTCCCAATTGCTAAGGTATCCTCGCATGATGCCTAAAAAGATTAATGACTATTATATCCTTCCCTTAGACTACCTGCCCTCTTTATGGAAAGGGACAGTCTTATGGCGAACGATATCTCGATGACCCTTCAAACATCCAATTGAAAGACTTCCTGCCCTCTCATGGTATGGATAGACCCTTTCGCCCGAAAAGCTAAAAGAACGATCTTTCAAAACTTAGGGTAGGTAACTTTTAATTGCTTGCTCAATTCAAATTCAAAACTCTTTCCACTCTTCTTCAAAATCAAATTCAAAAAGACTACGCTTATTTACAAGCTAAAGTTCTTCTTCAAAGGTTTTTCTATTCACACCCTACTTTTCAAACAATTCAAACATTTTGAAAACAAAGTGAGCTAAGCAATTAAGAGCCCATGGATAACCATGGATGCAAAGGGTGCCTTACACCTTCCCTTTGTATAAATTACCCCCCGAACTCAAAATCTTTTTAAAAGGTCTTTTTCTGTTCTTTTAGCCTTTCTATTAAATTGGATAAAATAAAAGTCGGTGGCGACTCTTGCTCACCGCAACATTTTGCTTGCGAAAATAAAAGAGGAGCTACCTTAGAGCTAGGATCACTTTAAATTTGTTTGACTTGTTTGCTTTATCTTTAAAGGTTGTTTTGGGTATTCTGCTGTGTGAAAGATCCTACACCCGGATCTAGTGTACCTTAGGTATGTGGCAAGAGACCAAGGAGATTGTACGACATGTATCGTTATGGTTGATCTGGTGGCCACCGTTAGTGCGACGCTTTGGTTTGTCCTGATGGCCCTTGAATATGATCGAGGAGACATTTGGCTACCGCGTGGTGTCATAAGCACTAATTCGCCCTTAGAACCTTAGTTGAACTTGACTTTGGCCTATAGGAAGTAGCGAGATAGCTGGCTTTGGATTCCTGACTAAAGCCGGTTGATGCTCGATGCTACACTCATTGAGATTGGACTCTATGGATGCTTTTGGCTGGCCGATCGAGTGCCATGTTGAGACAATGCCCGCGAGAAAGATCAGGGATATGAGCACCATAGAACCCGGTTACTATTCTAGGACAAGTTGAACTAACTAAACGTCAATGGGGAGGGTACTTACCTACGAACTTCAAGCAAGCCTTTAAACCTAGACACTTGTGTGAGTTGCTTGTGTGTGCTGCTAACCCTTTGATTTTCTTGCAGGTTTTGTTGTAGGACTTGTTTGTCCTTATTACCTTACGTTTTGTCTAATGCATTGCATTCGCATAACATCATAACATTGCATGTTAACTAACCCTTTCAAGGATCTTGGGGATTTAGGGCGCACAATTTCAGGTGCTCTTATCAAGGACTGTACTCTTATCTAGTGGCAAGAGGATTTATTTTCCTCTGGTTATCCGCCTTTCAATTCAGAGACTTGGTACCTATCAAGGGGCAAGAGGATTTATTTTCCTCTAACCATGTACCATCAAATTCAGAACTATCCCGAATTAGAGGCTATGACTCACTCGATATGGTGAGCTCGATTCCCATAGAAGAACATCCAAGAATCAGAATTCTTCAAACGAAGATGCGATCAAATCATTTTCTAATGTTGCTAACTAAATTTCTTAAAGATCCTTGAAAACATTGCATCTCCACTCATAACATTGCATAACAGGTTTCCTACGATGGGTTTCTCATCCTTCCTCGCTGTTTATTTCAGCATCATGGATCTCGAGCAATCAGTCAAAAATCTTCAGGCTCAGAACAACCAATTCCGAGAGATAATCCTTAACTTGGCCAAGGGGCAAGAAGAATTGAAGGTACTTTTGATCGAGAAGGAGAAGAATCAACATAAGTATCAAGGTAGTAAAGATAATCGGTATTCCAAACCTAAACGGTCATTTACTCCATTGCACATGCCGCTGTCTTAAGTTCTGCAGCAACTGCTCAATCAGAACTTGATAACTATATTGCCTCCATATTCAATTCCTACCAATCCTGCTCCTGGGTACAAGTATAATGCAAGATGTGCTTATCATTCGAACAGCCCTGGTCATGATACTGAAGATTGTGGACCGTTGAAGCACAGGATTCAAGACTTAATTGACGACAAGATCATTAACTTCAACTCACTTGAGAAGCCTCACATGCCTAATGTTGTGCACAACCAGAAAGGTCGAGATAAATGCAACCAACAGGTTGGGGAAGTTCCGATCTCCACAACAGCATCACAATAACAACGTAAACATAGCGCGCCTAAAAGACAATTCACAAAGATCAATATGACTTTGGCTGAAGCGTTACAACAGTTGCTGAAGAAAGGGCTAATTACCTTGAGGGATCCTCCTCGGAATCCTAACACCTTGTCTCATCAGTACAATCCTACCGCGAGATGTGCTTATCACTCCGACAACATTGGACATGACACTAATGATTGCTGGCCATTGAAGAATAAGATCCAAGACATGATCAATGATGGTGAAATTGAATTCAACCATCCCAAGACTCATGTAGTGATCACTGCTCACATGCCTAATCACGACAAGACTGATTAATGTCTAGAAGGATGAACTTTTTAGTCATTAGACTTATTTTCATACGCAATTTCTATTCTGTTGGTTTAAACATTTGACTTATGATAGACATTATCTGTTTTAATAATCATCATCAGTGCATTGCATATGTTTGTCTTGAATAAATTATTTTGCTATCACTCATTTTAAATTATTTCTTTACTTTGCATATTGTAATACGGTGAACTGACTTTAAAGAAATGTTGCGGATAGCAAGAGTCGCCACCGACTTTTATTTTATCCAAATTAACATAAAGGCTAAAAGAACAGGAAAAACCTTTTAAATGAAAACTGAGTTCGGGGGGTAATTTATGTAAAGGGAAGGTGTAAGGCACCCTTTGCATCCATGGTTTTCCATGGGCTCTTAATTGCTTTTCTCTTTGAAACCAAAAGTTTAGAAATGTAGAAGAAGAAGAAATAAGGACTTTAGCTCGTAAATGAGCGTAGCCTTATGAGTTTTTAGAAAAAGGGGAGAAAATAATTTTAAACCAGAGCAAAGCAATTAGGGGCAAATTACCTGGTTAGATGAAAAATGTTCTTTTAGCCTTTCAGGGCTATCCATACCATAAGAGGGTAGGGAAGTCCTTTCATTTGGAGGTTGAAGGGTCGTCGAATTATCGTTCGCCACAAGACTGTCCCTGCCATAGAGGGGCAGGTAGTCTAAGGGAAGGATCAGAATAGCCATTTACTTTTAGGCAACCGGAGGATACCTCAGCACTTCGTAGGCAACTTCGAGGGACAAGATCATATTAGCGAATCGAAGGCAGCATCATTGGGACCTATGATCTTAAGAATGAACTGAGGGCAACATTGCCGAGGTATCCTCGTATTCGAGGGACTTGGCTATTCTGCATTAAAAAACACAAGGCAACAGGCAACAGGCAACAAGAGGGGTACCATAAAAGGTGTGTGGGTGCAACAATCACGTGATCAGATTCAAAATAATTTATCTTGTAAAATTAATGATTCTATTTCAATTCGAGGTTACACTCCCTAAGTTACTAACCACACAGTTAAATAATATACAATGTTAAGTGCCTTCAATGCCACACAATACAACTAGGGAACAGTTACATAATCAGCCATGGGGGAAAAGGCAATAATAAAACCCCAGTAAAGCAATAAGGGTTGACATAAGTAATAATAAAGGAAGAATTAAAACATATCAGGTTTTAGGGTTACCGACTAATCGAGCTTTGACCGGCTGGCTAACCCTAAAAATTGGAAAGGAAAAAGAAACAGAAGGGTGAGTGCGTTACCAATTCATTGACACTTAAGGCTAACCCTAATTTGATAAAAAGAGGCAAAATAATAAAAAAAATGAATAAAAAAAATAAATACAGAATATGCCTTAGCTTTTGATCTGATATGGCTCGTAGGCGGACGAACCCTGATGATAACCCTGAAAAACTGCACAAGGAAAACGTTTTCAGTGTAGGCATGATCTTCGTAAACCCTGATTAGGGTACGAATTAAATATGATTAATAGAATAAATAAAAACAATTTAATTAATTATTGGTTTTTCAACCTAATTAATTAAATCGGTGAAAATCGGGTTTTGATTAAATATCTAACCCTAATATCTTTTTTAATCAATTAATAAAGTTTTTGTGATTTATTAAGTTATTCAAATAAATAAAATCAATTTAAATCAAATAACATGGTTAATAAAAAAATAAAATAAAGATTTTATTTTAATATTTGTGAAAAAAAGAAATTTAGAAAAAAATAATTTTGTTTAAGGAAATTATTAAGGGATTTTTTAATAAAAATAATATATAAACATATAGAATAAAAATAAAATAAGATTGTGTAATAAAAAAAATTAAAGAAAACTTAACTTTTAATCTGCTGTGACACCCTGGTGAAGGTCCTTGGTGCACCTACTTCCCTGGTACGTTAGATATGGGGCGAAAACGATTCAATGGATGGATGATGATGGCGCATGGTATTGCCATGGAACGAGAAGCACCAGATCCGAAGGGCCCTCTCAAGCAAATGCGTGCGTTTTCACTTTTCAAACTGACCAATGATAGCTTGCCAGCGCATCGTCTCCTACCTTAGGGAAATGCAGAGCATGCTTTTACATCGCTTTTCTTGAAGCGCTATAAAAGGTCCCTACTTTTTTACACATGTGAAATCAAAAACGCCCAAAAACAAAACGAAAATACTTCGCGACTATGCCATTAGGATCGTCCAGTGCCCCTGAACACAATTATGGTTTCGATTTGGCCTAATTGTACCTGTAAAGAGAATCCCCAAAACGAAACCCTAGATCCCGTTCATGGCATAGGGCGATTCAAGCATTCAAATAACAAACTAAACGCCTAGAATTAATCAGAACTCCACAACAATTAATAATATGCAATCAAAATGTATTTATATGCAATGATTCAACGAAAACGAAGCGGATTTCAGAATTTGCAAACCGTGATAAATCGATGGATGTTTGTGATGTTTCGAGCCCTTTGATCGGTTGGGATAGCTTCCTGAGATTCCTAGGAAGATGTTTGGATCCACAAAAACCTTTGAAACAATCTGCACTTGTGAATTCGAGTTTGAGTTTTTGCTTGAACTTTGGTGACTCGGTTAGGGTTCTTTTTGCAGAATTTTCATGAGATTTTGGTTTGATATTGTTATGTTTATATATTAGGGTGAATTAAGTCAACTAATTTTAGCCAAATCTAATTGAATCCTTGATTTGCAATTTGAGAAAATTTGGTCCTTGAATCTTTCTAATTATGGACAAATTTTGATCCAATTGTTCCACATAAGATATGCACGAAATTTGATTGGTTTTTTGAGTTAAATGATGATTGAATGTGATTGGAACTAAGAAAAAATCAAATCTTTTCAATTTTTCTTCCGAATATTGATTAAATCCATGATTTTGATGAAATAAAATTCAAATAAAATCAAATATTCATCATATTTTCGTGGCTTTGAGATTGAGTATCTTTGATGGCTTGGGGCAAGATTGAATCAAAAAAGATTGGGTCCTTTTGCAAAAAGATTCATTTTGGAGCCCTTTACTTCACATTTTTTCCTCAAAAATTGTCCAACTTTGACAAGGCATATCTCCCTTAATTTTTAAGATATGGAGGAGTTCTAGGACTTTTTGGAAACCTCAAGATGTCCTCTACAAGCCACTTTGGAAACTTTTCTGCATTTGAAGAATTTATCTTGATGATATAGGCTTTGACAAAAAACTGCTTTTGGTTGACTTTCAAAAAGGACCTATAATCTTTTGATCCATATCTCTCAAATGAAGCATTTTTAGACTTGGCATGTGAGAGACAAAGTTGTAGATAATTCAATTTCCTTCAAAATGAGCTTGGGATGTGAAATTTGTGATGTTCCATATAGGAGTTATGGCTGGTCAAAGTTCAGTTGACTTTCTCCTATGAAAACTCTAATTTAGAAACTTCTGAATTTGTTGATTTCTGATCTTTCCTTGATGAACCATGATCAATCCTTGATCAAATGGTGAATGATGCTTCAGAAATAAGGATTTTGACAAAAAATCAGGAGTTTTGAGTGTACTTTGACCACAGTTGACTTTTAGGTCAAATCAGTCGACTGTTGACTTTTTGAGCAATTGAGTGATCAACTCTTTGAATTGAGACATGAATTTTTTCATGGAGGTAATTTGGACTATCATAAACCATATGAGGTGCCTTGGAGCTTTGGATTCATTGATTTTCTTCAGAACAACACAAACCCTAGTAACTTGAGCCTTTGTTTAGGAGGGATGTCTTTGAACTTTGTAATTTGATGTGAGTTTGAATTAAGAGAAATAAGATGGGCAAATTTTGGGGTATGACAGCTGCCCCTGTTCAATTTTCTTAAACCTGAAGATGTAGAGTGGTTTGTGGGCCAGTCGGTATCTGAAGGTGGAAGAGGATTGAACACTAGAATACCTAGAAATTTGCCCTTGCCGAGATAGGGACTTTTTGTAGGAGATGGGCTTAAAGATGCCATACAGGAAGAGTATTGTCGGATATGGGCTTAAAGATGCCATCCGGATGTTGAGTGACTTGATTGAGATGGGCTTAAAGATGCCATCCAGCTTGATAAACTTGAGAGTCAGAATACGTCGTACGTTAGATCATATCTGAAGGATATACTTAGGATGAGTCGTACGTTAGACTGAAGGATGGGTCGTGCGTTAGACCGGATCCAATTTGCATCGGTAGATGTCTAGAAAGTCGTTCGTTAGGCTGAAGGATGGGTCGTGCGTTAGACCGGATCCAATTTGCATCGGTAGATGTTTGGAAAGCCGTGCGTTAGGATGAAGGATGAGTCATGCGTTAGACTGAATTCAATTTGCATCGGTAGATGTCTGGAAAGCCGTACGTTAGGCTGAAGGATGAGTCGTGCGTTAGACTGAATCCAATTTGCATCGGTAGATGTCTGGAAAGCCGTGCGTTAGGCTAAAGGATGAGTCGTGCGTTAGACTGAATCCAATTTGCATCGGTAGATGTCTGGAAAGCCGTGCGTTAGGCTGAAGGATGAGTCGTGCGTTAGACTGAATCCCATTTGCATCGGTAGATGTCTAGAAGGCCGTGCGTTAGGCTGAAGGATGAGTCGTGCGTTATACTTCATCCTTTGTATTGGAGAAATAACAGAATGAGTCATACGCTAGGCCGAGCTTTGATAAGTCATATGTTAGACTGTATTCAATAATTTTTCGGAATGAGCCGTACGTTAGGCTTTGCTTTGAATAAGATTCGTATCTTTGTAATGTACCTGTCAGATATTGTCAGCTTTATGCAATGTCATGATGCATGTATTTATGTGACGAGTCTCTCAAAATAAATGAGAAACTTGTATGTTATGTATGAATTTATTATAAGGTAACGTATGCCATGTATGAATATGTTTATGATATATGATGTATGAATAAATCTCTATGTCATTGTGATTTTGATGTTTGGTCTTGTCTTGGAGATGCTCAGCTGGGGATTCATGATTTCTGTATGGGGATGAACAGTAACTTGATGTACCCTGACTGGGGATAAACCATGATGGAGGAGAGCAAAGTGTCAGAGAACCGACCGTGTTAAAGACGTGAATTCCATTGAGGAGCTAAGTCTTTTGTTGAGAGTATTTGAAGATATCTTCTTAATGATTACTCTATGGGGATTCCTCCAGATTATTGACTCTGAGGGAGGACTTCTGGATTACTTTAGACATTGTCTATTTGCCTTTCCTATCTTTTACTAACCATAGGACATTTTGCAAGAGAAAAGATAAATGATAATCATGTTCATATGCATATGTTCATTCAAAATTATCATTGGACGTTTGCGTATTTGAGAAAGAAAAGGAAAACTCAAAAAAATAATAATGAAAATAACTTGTATTTAAGAAAAATCCGTGAATAGACGAAATAATAGGAGAATATTTGTGTGTTTTCAGGAAGGTACAGAAGTAAAACAAAAGAAAAATAGCTATGTGGAAACAATCCTATTGAGTTTCAATTCTGCTATTGCTTATATGTCTTCGAGTATCTAATCCCTTGCTTGTTGGAGAAAGATGATTGAACTGGTCCGTGCCCTTTGAAATTGATATTGTTGATGGAATTGAATGATGGATGATCTGGACGAGACATAGTCGTACGCTTTAATCCTTAACTTTTGCCTAGGCCGCCCTTTCAGGTTTTCAGCCTACCAGGATACCCTTTTTTGCCCAAGTCGCCCTTTCAGGTTTTCAACTTGCCGGGTGCACATTTTATATATATATATATATATATATATATATATATATCCCTAAATTTTGCCCGAACCCTTTTGGTTCGCCGGGATGCCCTTACTTTTGCCTAGGTACGTCGACCTAGCGGGTCATATTTATGCGTAGTATTTTTTGACTATGTCTGTGTTCACAGGATGTGGAAAGTCTTCGCCATCCATAGTAGTGAGTATCATTGCTCCTTCAAAGAATATCTTCTTGATTACGAATGGTCCTTCATATGTGGGTGTCCACTTGCCCCTAGGATCTCCTTGTGGTAGGATAATTCTCTTTATAACCAAGTCATCGGTCTGGTATGCTTGTTGCTTGACTCTCTTGTTAAATGCTTGACTCTCTAGTCAAGTCTGAATCCATTCGTCTTCATCTAACTCTGCGTCTTTCATGATCCTCAGAGACGGAATCTGAACTTCAATTGGTAACACAGCTTCCATGCCATAGACTAGTGAGAATGGGTTTGCCCCAGTTGAGGTACGTGCTGAGGTACGGTAACCATGAAGAGCGAATGGTAACATCTCATGCCAATCTTTGTAAGTAACGGTCATCTTCTGTACAACCTTCTTTATGTTCTTGTTGGCGGCCTCCACTGCGCCATTCATCTTTGGTCTATAAGGAGAAGAGTTGTGGTGCTTGATCTTGAGTTGCGTACAAAGTTCAGTAATCATTTTGTTGTTCAGGTTGGTACTGTTGTCTGTGATAATCCTTTCGGGGATGCCATATCGACAAATAAGGTTGTGCTTAATGAATCGAGCCACCACATTCTTAGTAACGGAGGCGAATGAAGCAGCTTCTACCCATTTGGTGAAGTAATCAATGGCCACAAGGATGAAACGATGTCCATTGGAAGCAGTAGGTTTGATTTCCCCGATCATATTGATGCCCCACATTGCAAAAGGCTAAGGAGCAGTCAGGATATTTAGTGGAACTGGAGGTACTTGTACTTTGTCAGCATAGATCTGACATTTGTGACAAGTTCTGGAATGCTGATGGCAGTCAGTTTCCATAGTGGAACAGTAGTAACCCGCTCTCAGAATCTCTTTAGCCATAGTATGTCCACTAGAACGAGTTCCAAAGATACCGTCATGCATGTCTTCCATAATCTCTTCTGCTTCCTTCTTGTTCACACAACGAAGCAAAGTTGAATCATGATTGCGCTTGTATAGATTGCCATTGCTTAGGAAGAACTTGGAAGCAAACCTTTTTAAGAACTTCTTGTCATTGATAGATGCCCCTTCAGGGTATTCCTGAGCTTCGAGATATCTTTTTACTTCATGAAACCATGGCTTTTCTTTGACCTCGTCAGTAACTATCTCGTAGCAGTATGCCGGTTCGTCATGTCTTTCAATAATAACTATAGGGGCCTCATTATCCCATTTGACCTTGAACATGGATGACATAGTAGCTAATGCGTCTGCCAATTGATTCTCTTCTCGGGGAATGTGTTCAAACGTAATCTCTTCGAAATGTGGAATCAAAGATAGCACCAAATCTTTGTAAGGCATGAGATTAGGATGCTTCGTGTCCCATTCTCCTTTGATCTGACTAATTACTAGGGATGAATCCCCATATACTTCCAAAATCTTGATTCTTAAGTCAATAGCAGCTCTGAGGCCCAAGATACATGCTTCATACTCAGCCATATTGTTGGTATAATCGAAACAGAGTCTTGCTGTGAACGGGGTGTGTCCACCTTGTTATACCCCAAAATTTGCCCGCATCTTTTTCAGAAAGAAGGCAACAGACTTCTGTCTAAAAATTGGGAGTTTCATATAATCTTGGATTTTATTTCACAAATATCCTGATTTTATGAATACTCGGTTTTTAGAATTTTTCTTATACGGTATTTCGGTTCGCTGTTGAATTTATTCTTACACAAACGCCAAGTACTGTTTATTACTTCACACACGCTGTTTATTTGAGATTTATTTGCAGATAAATAGTACTGACGCAATTGGTACAGAATTAAATTTTGCAGGCGCAAAGTCCGGGGATTCAGACTGTATTGGTAACAATTAAATTATTATTAGTTTTTGTTTCCCACTAATTTTTGTACTATATTATTATTTTCAAAATCTCTTCTATTATTTTCAAAATCTCTTCCTTTCTTTTCAAATCTCTTTCTTTCAAATCAAATCCTAACTTTATTCCATACATCTCTTTTTTTTTAAAAACCTACCATCACTTTTTTTCAAATCCTACTACCACTCAAATTTTCTTTTTTGTACGGAATCACTTCATTCCCCAACGTCTCTATCATTCTTTTCACTCTATAAATACCTCTCATTTTTTTCATAAATTCTCACATCAAATTTCAACTCATTTCTCAAACTTCTACCTCATATTTATCTTCTCTTCTTCCCCGGCAAAAATGGCAAAATGGATGGATACGTGTTTTCTTATGGTCATCACTGTATTGGTGGTGATCATGTCCTTTTTCTGTCTGCATAGTTGTCGCTACCGCGAAAATTAACAGAGTCGCCACTAACATATTTATCCTGAAAAGGAAGGGAATGCCAGCAAACCACAAAACAAAACAACGGTCTCACGACCAGAGAAAAGGGTAAGGGAGTCGGTTACGCGAGGGGAAGGTGCTAGCACCCCTCACGCCCATCGTACTCGATGGTATCCACGCTAGTGTCTAAATCTATGGGTGTGTAACAAATCTACGCTAATCTGGACTAAAATGAATGCAGAATGTAGGGAAAAGAAAGGATTATGCTCGCACGGGCCTACCCCGCTGCCTACGTATCCGTTTTGCAGAATCAGAGGTACCGTAGCTCGGCTAACTAATTTCAGTTTGTTTTGTGTTTTTTAGGTGAACAAGTTACAAGCTCTTAAGAAAAGAAAATCAAAGAGTGTGGTTTGTGTTTTAAAGAATGCATGAGGAAGACCTAAGCTAAGGGGGGAAAGCTTGCTACCTAATATTAGCATACAAAGGGTACAAGTCTAAACTAAACTAGCAACCTACGAGGGAAAAGGGAAGCAAACAATGAGCACACAAACGAGCATCCGCTCGTAAAGCAAACAAACCAACGGTACTGACCGAATGGTAGAAAAGCGGTCCCGCCATAGCCAAGGGGAGCAGCTCAACCCAAGTCAACCAAGCATTAGACCTCGCGAAAATGATCAGGCCATAGACAAGAGGGCGGACCCCTCTCAGCAACCAAGCCGTCACGGATCATAAAGGAAAACGGTGCGTGCGTACACCGAGCATCAACGTCGAGCGACGCGAGCTATAAGAAAGGCGCGGGTCCGGCTGCATGAACCCTTTTCCTGACATACTCGATAACAAGATCTTGTGCAGGTTTAGAAGCGAGCCACGCGTAGCGTGCGCATAATGAACGGACTCAATGAGACTAAGCGGGGGTTGATTGCTAACCTTTTCCGCGTGCCTTCCATGAGGATTTAACGGAGTGCCATATAGGACTTATTACACCATGACTCCCTGCTGCAAAGCACAAATATAAACACACCAACAAAAACAGAGCCTCTTTCGAGGACTTGGCCAGATGCATGTCTAGGTCCTACTTCTCATGTTAAAGGATGATGCGAGAAGGCGATAAAGTGCGAGAAAAGTAAAATGAAACGGGATCAATACCAAACGGATGATGATCCGTAAACTAAAGCGAAGCAAAGCGAAGAAACTAAGAATCCCGCGTGCAAGCTAGCAAAGCAAAAGCAAATGGTCAGCACACCGATTAGCCGTGAAAGCACACAAAGGTCGACACGCACGTCGAGCACAATCACAATACACCTGCAAGAGGAACAAGCAAACCAAACAAGCAAGTATAAAGTAAAAGGATCGTGTCTCCCGGATGAGAACACGATACAGATGGATAGGATTGTGTCCGCAAATGAAGCGGAACACTCGGGTAATAATCGTCAATCGGTGACTATCCAAAGGCCTTGCACACTAGCACACAAGTTAAAGATAACAAACATCGCAATCGGAATTGCGTTATTGCTATAAACCAAAAGAAACGGGCAAGTAGCATAAACATAAAATGGACAATGAAACATCAAAGAGAAATCAAACATGAAGGATCTACAAATTAATGAAAACCAAGTATCTAGCTAGATAGTACGTCTCATAAGCTTTCCGTCGATATAAAGAACGTGCAAATCGGAGCTACGAGTAAAAAGTTATGCAAGATTGAAGTTATAAAAGAAAACACAAAATTTGAACACAGGAACCGGTTCCTGCATAGGACAACCCGGTTCCTAGTACTAAAAACCAGAGACAGAAAACTGGGAACCGGTTCCCACTTAGGGACAACTCGGTTCCTGGTACAAAAACACAGAACCAACAACATTTCAAACAGCTGGGAACTGGTTCCTGGCTGGGACGAACCGGTTCCTGGCACAAAAGCACAGGGGAAAAACAACGCAGGAACCGGTTCCCACCTAGGGACAACCCGGTTCCTGGTACAAAAAGCCAGAGAATCAGCATTTTGGATTGATTGGGAACCGGTTCCTGGCTGGGACGAACCGGTTCCTGGCGGAGTAAAATAGAATTTTATGCATTTTTTAAGCCTCGTAGCCATTCGCGATCAATCCAAAACCGTACCGACTCGCAATCAAAACAAACAAACATCGAATCATGGATTAAACGCGTGTCATACAAGTCAAACGAGCATAATCACGCAAAGCGCGACACGTCAAGCAGAGCAATTATCAAGCAAAAAGTGTAGTACATGCATTTATACGAACACGTTGAGTACATCGCAAACAACACGCATGAACATCGACAATTATACACACAAAATCATCAACGAATCACGGATTTAAACACGAACATCACAATTCATCATCAACGGATATCAATCATAAGCAATAAACATCAAATCTAACCATAATTCTCATGAACATTATCGATTCGAGCAAAAAATGAACAAATTCACCGATCGATCATCATCAATCATCCATAAATCAAGAATAAGAAGTAGATCTAGATTTGAATTCACATAATAATCAACAATTAAGCACTTAATTCAAGATTCGAAGGCATACCGGATGAAGATCCAAACCGAAGCGCGAACACGAACACGATACGAACGCGAACACGACACAAACTAGAAAACGAAATCCGGAGTGAGAGAGGGGGAGGGCGTGCGCTATGTAGTGATGAGAGGAGAAGAGTTCGAATTTCGGATCTTGATTTCTTCAATCCATCTTCATGATCTTGATCCAAAATTGATGAATATTGATGAAAGTTTTATGTGATTTGTAGTTTTGATTCAAGAGAATTGAGAGAGAATTGAGAGAAAGTGTTTGTGATCTTTTTGGTAAATTGAAATAATGAGAGTCCTCTCCCTGATTTGTGAAGAGCTAAATGTTTATATATTGTCAACGCGAAATGTCCAAATTGCCCTCGGTGCGTCTTATTTTGGCTCGTTTTTAAGGACACTTGGTTCGGCTCTGAATTCCGGAACGAAACCAATGCCACTGTGAAGATGACCAAATTCGTGACTCATTGCCGTGAGAATCACCTCAATCCGATAAGCGATGAAGAAAATACGCGCGTTTGAATGGCGGGAAACGCCGACTCATCAGGTGCGACTGTGCAGAATTTTGTGAGTACCGCTCAAAGAACTAGATAAAACCCTATCTTCGGCTTAGAATCTAAACAGGCATGTGTGACGAAGAATCGAAGCTAACGAAATTTCCAAGAAAATGCCGCCGGAGTGGACTTCATACGATAAAAACCGAAGAAGTTATGAATTTTCAAACTAGGCGCGACATACTCGAAAACACACTTTTTACCGAAACAATGTGACGATCCTTAAAATTCTGGGAATTTCCCGTGCATAATTGGCCTTCAGTCCGAACATATGAAATTTTGGTAATGATGGTATGGAGCTCCAGTTAAATTTTCAAGTGAATCCGACGAGCGGATTGGGAGATATGAATTTTCCGAGGTCCGAAACCTTACATTCAGCACTGTTTTTCACTGTGAAATCTCAAGTAACTTGCAAATCTGACAACCTTCCTCAAAGAACTGGATTCCGAGCCGCACACGAAAATTGTAGATATCGTCGAAACAGTACAGAGATCGCGGGAACTTAGCTCATATCACCTTCCAAATATGACTTGCGAATTTTCTCGTATTTCCACTGTTTAAACCATTTTTCACACCTTTCTTCTTAAACCCATGAAAACTCTTTATTATTTTTCTTCAATTTTAGAATGACGAAATAAACATCATTAATAACTTATAGCTCAAATAAAGAGGGCAAATTTTGGGGTACAACAGCTGCCCCTATTCAAACTTCTTGAACCTGACGAGTGAGAAAATAAAGTTTCGAACCGTTGAGGTGGAAGGAGATTGAATACCAGAATGAACTCGAAAATTTGCGCTCTTGATCAATAGAAGATTCCGTCTTGTGACAAGAAGGAATGTACCACCCCGCAAGCAGGGAGAAAAAACTTCAATTGATCTGGATAATAAATATGCTCCAACTTGTGATAAGAAGGAACGGGCACCCACAGGCAGGGGAAACACTTCAAATGATCTGGGCATCAAGAGAAGGAACATCTCGACTGATCTGAGTATCATACGTAGCAAATGTCTCCGAACTTGCATCGGGATAGATGTCTTAAATCGATCTGGGAATCGAGGCAGACATCTCTTCTGATGCAATTAAATCATCAGGTAGATATTCCTACTAATCTGGGAATTAGCGGCTAGCTCCTTCGTAAGACCACGGGGATCCGGAGGCGGCTCCTTCAACTGAACTGGGAATCAGGATAGGAACAATATCTCTTCCGAACTGTGTACGCCGGGGAAAGAATACCTTTAAACTGATCTGGACATGATGCCAGAAAATAAGTAGGACAATCTTCATCTGAAAGACAAAGTCGATCAGGAAGACATCTCCATCTGATCTGATGATATCAGTGGCTTGCTCCTTCGTAAGATCTTGGGAGATCCGGAGGCGGTTCCTTCAACTAATCTGAATCTGAATATTAGGATAGGAACAGATATCTTTCCGAACTGTGTACGCCGGGTAAAGAAAGCGTCTTCAACTGATGGTTAGGCATCAGGACTGGGCAGACGAGTTTCTTCTTCTGAACGAACTAAATCGTCAGGGAGTAGATATTTCCAACTGATCTGATGTATCAGAGGGCTTGCTCCTTCGGAAGATCTATAGAGATCCGGAGGCGGTTCCTTCAACTGAGCTGGATATCAGGCTAGGAACAAATATCTTCCACCGATCTGGGGGCATCGGGAATAGGAATGTCTTTGAACTGATCTGGACGTGATGCCAGAAAATAAGTAGCACAATCCTCTTCTGATTCAAAACATCAAGATAAGCGCCTGTAATGACTAGGCAAATATTGCTCTCTGAGGAGCATTTGAATCTGTATAACTTTCCTGCAGAAAGAGACAGATATGATATGATTAATGCATGATGCATGTATGAATGTGTATGGAATAACGCTCCCGAGAAGGAAGGCGCTACACGCTTAGAGAATGCAATGCGAATGATGCATGATTCGAACATTGCTTAGTGAGGCAACGGAGGAGCACTGAATTGCAGAAGCAGTCCTGGAGAGAATATAGAACTCTGCGGGGAGGACAAGATGAGTGACCAAGGGTCACCAACTGCGAGCTGGAAAAGATGGATCAGAAATCTGCTGGAGATGATCAAATTTGGATGCAAGCTCTGTTTGGGGAATAAATCCTGCTTGGGGATACCCGGGCAACTTCATTGGAGAAGCAAATTCTTGACACCCTGGAGATGTGAAGATAAAGACAAGTTATGGAGACAACTCTGATGGGGAGTGACCAACTTGCTTGTATAGGACGCATTCTACTGGGGAAATCCTTGACGGACATAGATTCTACTGAGGATGCATGTGAATCTTTACTGAGGAAAGAAACTCAGTGAGGAAGATGACTACTACCGCACAACAATCTGCTAGGGATATGAGAAATCCGCTGGGGATAAGGAACTTAGCATAAGAACCTTTTGTTAAGGCAACTCCACCGGGGAATAAGATGACTCTCCTGGGGAAAACAGGTCAATCTGTTGGGGAGAGAAACACTCTACTGGGGAGAACGAGGAGTTTCGCGCAAGGAACCACATTAAGAGCTTGCCGGGGAATTAGATACCATCCAACCATGACTCAACTGGGGAGAAGATATTTTGCCGGGGAATGAGGCTTCTGGAGCATGGAGAATGCATTAAGATGTGCTTTGATGAGGATATGAGAATTTTGGAACAAAGAAAATCTCATCCAGATATACTCAGCTGGGGAATGAGAATCTCTCATTAGGAAGCACTTGGCTGGGGAGTGGACATTCTCATAGCTAGGTCCGTCAATATGCTGATGCGAAGCGTTTGCAAGGACGTACCTGCGAAACAAGCAAATGAAAAATTCCCCAGGATATAGCATGGCATCTTGGCCTGCCATCCTGGTCACACAAGACTTTGAAGTAATTTCAAAGATTTTATCATTTCTAATCATGTATCGTAAAAGCAATGCAGTTTTCATATGCAAAGTTTAACACAAATCCATGACGTTTTATGCAAACAAAACAGTAAAAGAAAATGGCTATTTAAGATAAAAAAAGGTTTTTATTAATTGCGAACAGAATGCTCGTAAAAGAGCGAACACATTTCAGAAGTAGTTCCTAGTAAGAGGTAACCACGCATTTATTGAGTACAAGAGAAATGGCAATGTGAAACGGATATCCATTGATTTCGATCCCACTATCACTTTTATAACCCCGACGTTCTCATCTCCTTGCTTTGGAAGACCGTACTCATTAGGATTGATCACTGCCCGATCTAACAACGGATTGGTGTGACATCACCGAACTTGTGGACCCGACGGGGTTTGTGAGAGCCTTTAGGGATTTGAGCTGCCAGGTGCAAACTCAAGAACACGGAGTCTTGGTTATCCCTCGGTCGGGAGCCCTAAACAAAGTGATTGGATGTTGTGAATGCTTTAGGGATTTGAGCTGCCAGGTGCAAACTCAAGAACATGAAGTCTTGCTTATCCCTCGGTCGGGAGCCCTAAGCAAAGTGATTGGATGTTGTGAATGCTTTAGGGATTTGAGCTGCCAGGTGCAAACTCAAGAACACGGAGTCTTGCTTATCCCTCGGTCGGGAGCCCTAAGCATGTATGAAGAGTGATTGCCAAGGTGGCATGCGAGATGTAGTCGTTCGCTTTTGTCCCTTTTTTGCCTAAGCCGCCCTTTCGGGTTTTCAACTTAGCGGGTATATTTGTTTCTTTTTCATTCTTTTGCCTGATTTATTTTCCTTTCTTTTTTTCTTTTTTTTTCTTTTTTTTTCTTTTTTTTCTTCTTTTTTCCCTTCTTTTTTTTATCAGGTCTATGCGAAGTATTTTTTGACTACATCTGCATTCACAGGGTGCGGAAAGTTCTCGCCATCCATTGTTGTAAGCATCATGGCACCGCCAGAGAACACTTTCTGCACAACAAAGGGGCCTTCATACGTCGGAGTCCACTTGCCTCGAGGATCACCCTGAGGAAGGATGATTCTTTTGAGCACCAGATCACCTGGTTTATAGCTTTGGGGTCGCACCCGCTTGTCAAAAGCTTTTCTCATCTTCTTTTGGTACACCTGACCATGACCAATAGCTGCCAAACGCTTCTCATCAATGAGGTTCAACTGATCCATCCGATTTTGTACCCATTCTGACTCGTCAAGTTCGACGTCTTTCATAATCCTCAGGGAAGGAATCTCAACTTCAACTGGCAATACCGCTTCCATGCCGTAAACAAGTGAGAAAGGAGTTGCCCCAGTCGATGTACGCACAGAGGTGCGATAACCATGCAAAGCAAAAGGGAGCATCTCGTGCCAATCTCGGTAGGTCACTACCATCTTCTGTACAATCTTCTTAATATTCTTATTAGCCGCTTCGACAGCGCCATTCATCTTTGGACGATACGGAGAAGAATTGTGATGCTTAATCTTGAAGGACTCACAAAGCTCCTTCATCAACTTGTTATTGAGATTTGATCCATTATCAGTAATGATCTTCTCAGGAATCCCATAACGACAGATTATGTTGTGCTTGATAAAACGAGTAATCACTTGCTTGGTTACATTCGTATAAGATGCGACTTCAACCCACTTGGTGAAGTAATCGATGGCCACCAAAATGAAACGATGTCCATTAGAAGCAGTAGACTTAATCTCTCCAATCATGTCAATGCCCCACATTGCAAAAGGCCACGGAGAAGTCAAGACATTCAAAGGCACAGGCGGCACGTGCACTTTATCAGCATAGATCTGGCACTTGTGACAAATTCTGACATGGTTATGACAATCAGTTTCCATAGTGGACCAATAGTAACCAGCCATCAAGATCTTCTTAGCCATTGTATGCCCACTAGAATGGGTACCAAACTCACCTTCGTGCATTTCCTCTATAATTTTCGAAGCTTCTTCCTTCACGACACATCGGAGTAACACACCGTCATGATGTCTCTTGTACAAAACCCCACCGTTGAGGTAAAACTTAGCTGCAAACCTTCTCAGAAACTTCTTATCAGTCACTGACGCTTCGGGAGGATACTCTTGAGTTTCGAGGAACTTTTTGATATCATGATACCATGGATTTCCATCCAACTCAGCATCAGCCTCAAAGCAAAATGCTGGCTCATCCAATCTGTTGATGGTAATATTAGGCACTTCATTGGCCCATTTCACTTTGAACATGGAAGCCAAAGTAGCGAGAGCATCAGCAAGATTGTTCTCTTCTCTAGAAATATGCTTAAATGTGATCTCATCAAAGTACGGAATGAGTCTCATCACATGCTCCCTGTATGGAATCAGATTCTGATGGCGAGTTTCCCAATCTCCATTGATCTGGCTAATGACAAGATTGGAATCCCCATAAACTTTCAAATACTTGATTCGCAAATCGATCGCAGCTTCGATACCATAAATGCAAGCTTCATACTCAACCATGTTATTAGTGCAATCAAAACAGATTCTGGCTGTAAACGGAATATGAAAACCTGATGGAGAAGTAATTACAGCTCCAACACCATTCCCAAGTGCATTAGAGGCACCATCGAACACGAGCGTCCATCGCGATCCTGGTTCGGGTCCTTCCTCTGGTCCGGGAATGTTACAATCTCTGATGTACAAAACATCCTCATCGGGGAATTCAAACTTCATCGGCTCATAATCTTCGACCGGCTGATGCGCGAGATAATCCGCCAACACACTACCTTTGATGGCTTTCTGGGTAGTATACTGGATATCATATTCAGTCAAAATCATCTGCCACCTGGATACTCTTCCGGAAAGAGCGGGCTTCTCAAAGACATACATGATAGGATCCATCTTGGAAATCAATAAGGTGGTGTGAACCAACATATACTGCCTCAGCCGGCGAGCAGCCCACACCAAAGCACATCAAGTTTTCTCGAGCAATGAGTATCGGGATTCACAGTCGGTAAACTTTTTGCTAAGGTAGTATATTGCGTGCTCTTTTCGGCCAGACTCGTCATGTTGACCCAGCACACATCCCATTGAGTTTTCAAGAACTGTGAGGTACATAATCAAAGGCCTTCCTGGAACTGGAGGCATTAGTATCGGAGGTTCTTGCAGATACTCTTTCACTTTTTCGAATGCTTTTTGACAATCATTGTTCCACCTGGCCGTCTGATCTTTTCTTAGCAATTTGAATATTGGTTCACAAGTGGCCGTAAGATGAGAGATGAATCTAGCAATGTAGTTCAACCTCCCTAAGAAACCACGAACCTCTTTTTTTGTTCTCGGCTCAGGCATCTCTTTTATCGCTTTTATTTTTGTAGGATCGACCTCAATACCTTTCCCACTAACAACAAAACCCAACAACATTCCGGATCGCACTCCGAAAGTGCACTTGTTTGGATTCAACCTCAGTCTGAATTCCCGAAGCCTCTCAAACAACTTCTGCAAGTGAACCAAGTGCTCTTCTTCAGTATGAGACTTTACAATCATGTCATCAACATACACTTCAATCTCTTTGTGAATCATGTCATGAAAAAGAGTCACCATGGCACGTTGATACGTTGCCCCTGCGTTTTTCAACCCAAAAAGCATGACTTTGTAGCAGAAAGTTCCCCACGGCGTGATAAACGTTGTTTTCTCCATGTCTTCTGGTGCCATCTTGATCTGATTATACCCAGAGAAGCCATCCATGAAGGAAAACACCTTAAAAGGAGCAGTATTATCCATCAACACATCAATGTGGGGAAGAGGAAAATCATCTTTCGGACTCGCCCTGTTCAAATCTCTGTAATCAACACACATCCTGACCTTTCCGTCCTTCTTAGGTACAGGAACAATATTCGCAACCCACGGCGGGTAATTCACAACTTGCAGAAAGCTAGCATCAAACTGTTTTTCAACCTCTTTCTTAATTTTCTCAGACATGTCTGGGCGAGTCCTTCGAAGCTTTTGCTTGACAGGAGGACTATCTTCCTTGAGAGGTAGACGGTGTACCACAATATCTGTATCAAGACCAGGCATATCCTTGTAGGACCAAGCAAAGATATCCGCATACTCTTTCAACATATCAATAAGTCTCTGCTTCACACTATCCTCAAGCGCAGCCCCTATCTTGACTTCTCGGACCTGCTCTTTAGTGCCAACATTTACCATCTCAATTTCCTCCTGATGCGGCTGAATCGCTTTCTTTTCCTGTTTCAACAATCTGGCCAACTCATCGGGGAGATCACAATCTTCATAAGCTTCCTCCTCGGCTTGGTAGATCGGATTGTCAAAATCATAATAAGCAATAGCAGAACTGTTACCAATGGAATCCGTGGTGGTGGAACATCTGCATGATTGATGTTTTATTTTAGTTTTATTTTTATTAAGATATGTGCAAGTGTGTGCAAAAACATTGCCATTTAAAGGAAAAAGTTAAAAGAAAGACAAAGAGCGAAACATTTGAATGCAAAAACGTCCTTTTATTTCATGATTAACTTTGAAAATGCGAACTGCATGGCCCTACAAATGATTCACCACGCCTTGGGCAGAACGTAGGAATTATGTCATGATAAGAAAAGTAAAAACAAGGAATTTACTCCTGAGCTTGTGTAACTTGAATGACATCTTCGATTGTCCAGTTGCAAGGCATCTCTCCAGGAACACTTGGTCGAATCCAGCTATCAAAGTCACAGTCACTATCCACTTCTTCACCATCGACAATGGCATGGACCTGTCCGTTTTGAATGACACCCCCACTCACGAACTTGATCGGGCTAAGGACACCAGACTTGGGCGATGCATTCTGCCTTCCAGGATTGAAACCAAGACCATTCTTATCAAATTTGGGACGCACATCAATTACTTGCCCCCAGCCTTCCACCTTTCCGGTCTCAACGGCAACCTGAGCATCTTTCAAAGAAGACATAATCGTGCCTGGCTTCATTATCTCATAAGGAGGAGTTCTCACAGCATTCACAGCCTCAAACGCCTGAAACGGTGTCTCGTGTATCTCACCCTTGATCACCACATATCGGAAAGAGGACAAGTGACTCACAATATAATCTTCTTCACCACAAACTGTCACCACTTTACCGTCAACCGGATACTTCAACTTCTGATGAAGAGTGGATGTCATAGCACCAGCCTTGTGAATCCACGGTCGTCCCAACAAACAACAGTAAGCAGGTTGAATGTCCATCACATAAAAGGTTGTAGTAAAGATCTGAGGACCAACCTGGATTGGTAGATCTACCTCTCCGAACACAGACCTCCTTGAACAGTCAAAGGCGCGCACAACCAACTCACTAGGCCTCAACTCAACACCCGCATAGTCAATTCTCATTAGAGCTGATTTGGGAAGCACGTTCAAAGAAGACCTAGTATCGACCAAAACACGGGACAAGGTCGTCCCCTTACACTCAATCGAAATATGCAAAGCCTTGTTATGGTTTCTCCCTTCTGGAGGAAGATCATGATCAGTGAATCCCAAACCATTCCCAGCGGAGATGTTATTGGCTACCGCCTCTAACTGATTCACAGATATTTCATGCGGGACGTAAGCACCATTCAGGATTCTCAAGAGAGCATCCCTATGACCTTCTGAACACATCAGCAGTTGCAAGATGGAAATCTTTGACTGGGTCTGACCCAACTGCTCAACAACTTTGTAATCAGATTTCCTGATGATTCTCAACAATTCTTCCACATCTTTGGAAGATACCTCCTTATCAGGTGCCTCATTATGAACCGGAGAGTTCTGGTTAAGTCACATGGAATTTTGTAAGTGCTTTAGGGGTTCGAGCAATGCGAATGGTGCAATGCTCAAGATAGACAATGTCTTGCTTATCCGTCGTGCGGGATCCCCAAGCAACTTCAAAGACTTGTAGATACTAACATCACGACCAAGTTCCCCAGAATAGAACTCACACATAGTGTCATCATCATCAAGCAGAGAATCTGTAGATATCCACACAATACGGAGCTTAACCAGTTGCAAATAAAGCAAGCATGGAAGCAAATGAGCATAAGACATGTCTTCAAAAAGAATCTCAACTAAGCTTTCCTCTTGGTCACCCTACAAAGTTGTTCCATGACTAATCTTTGAGCACACAATAAGAACAAGTCAAGTCTCTGAGTCTAGTGAGAGTACTAAGTCTGAATAAGAAATCCTCGATCATGAACACCTGTTATGCATGGAATGTATGAGATGCATGATATAAATGCAATGCCACGTTCATTCAATTTCCAAGGAATCCTCGCGTTTTGATTTTTAACAAGCAAGAGATGGAAAAGCTCGGAACGAGGCTTAAAGATACGATTCCTTGGAAATGGAAGGAACGCGTATGCTAGTTATTTTTTGTACATCATTTTTTTGGAAAGTAAATATGCAATGATGCAAAGTGGTGGGGCTTGTTGCCGCCCACCAGGCATTCTGGACTACCGGTAACACACATAACACGGAGCCAAAGGTTCGGCCCCCAGATGGTATACCATACGGTACATAGAATGTCAATCCACAGAACCAAAGCCCGTAGTCAATAACACACTGGAATAGAACACAGACTACCACTCGAACAAGAACCATAGTACCCCACGAACAGGAACAATAGTACACTCGAACGAGAACATCGGTAACCCCCGAACAAGAACAACGGTAACCCACGAACGAGAACAGCGGTCACCAACAATGTACCTGTTAAGAAATGATTGATTCCCGCCCCACTCACGGGTAAATCTAGGCCAAGGTAGGTCAAAAAGCCAACAGAGGATCGAATGTAGGCGTTATCATACGATATTACCTCATTCCACCAAGCTCTGCCCGTGGATACGTGATCAGATCAATCAGGCATACGCCTTCTGTCCGTCACGGCCACTCTATTCTTAGTTCCTATGGTATCACTCATAGCCTGGGTATTGGACCTTTTACCTCTTGAAACACCCACCCAACAGACAGAGATTCAGACAGTCCAGAATATGATGCAGAAAAGTAAAAGCGCATATAGAATGCAATGCAAACAGGTAAATATGCAAAGCAGTAGAAACACCCAAAGATAAACACACAAGTGCTACGATCGACTCGCTGAGTCCGGACCAGCAACAGGTCAAAACGTCCCCAGTAGAGTCGCCAGCTGTCGCTACCGCGAAAATTAACAGAGTCGCCACTAACATATTTATCCTGAAAAGGAAGGGAATGCCAGCAAACCACAAAACAAACAACGATCTCACGACCAGAGAAAAGAGTAAGGGAGTCGGTTACGCGAGGGGAAGGTGCTAGCACCCCTCACGCCCATCGTACTCGATGGTATCCACGGTAGTGTCTAAATCTATGGGTGTGTAACAAATCTACGCTAATCTGGACTAAAATGAATGCAGAATGTAGGGAAAAGAAAGGATTATGCTCGCACGGGCCTTACCCCGCTGCCTACGTATCCTTTTTGCGGAATCAGAGGTACCGTAGCTCGGCTAACTAATTTCTGTTTGTTTTGTGTTTTTTAGGTGAACAAGTTACACTCACACTCCGCTGCTCGACCTTTGGAGACTTATGCTGGGAATGGAGCGGAAATAACAAGCTCTTAAGAAAAGAAAATCAAAGAGTGTTGTTTGTGTTTAAAATAATGCATGAGGAAGACCTAAGCTAAGGGGGGAAAGCTTGCTACCTAATGTTAGCATACAAAGGGTATAAGTCTAAACTAAACTAGCAACCTACGAGGGAAAATGGAAGCAAACAATGAGCACACAAACGAGCATCCTCTCGTAAAGCAAATAAACCAACGGTACTGACCGAATGGTAGAAAAGCGGTCCCGCCATAGCCAAGGGGAGCAGCTCAACCCAAGTCAACCAAGCATTAGACCTCGCGAAAATGATCGGGCCATAGACAAGAGGGCGAACCCCTCTCAGCAACCAAGCCGTCACAGATCATAAAGGAAAACGGTGCGTGCGTACACCGAGCATCAACGTCGAGCGACGCGAGCTATAAGAAAGGCGGGGTCCGGCTGCATGAACCCTTTTCCTGACATACTCGATAACAAGATCTTGTGCAGGTTCAGAAGTGAGCCACGCGTAGCGTGCGCATAATGAACGGACTCAATGAAACTAAGCGGGGGTTGATTGCTAACCCTTTTCGCGTGCCTTCCATGAGGACTTAACGGAGTGCCATATAGGACTTATTACACCGTGACTCCCTGCCGCAAAGCACAAATATAAACACACCAACAAAAACAGAGCCTCTTTCGAGGACATGGCCAGATGCATGTCTAGGTCCTACTTCTCATGTTAAAGGATGATGCGAGAAGGCGATAAAGTGCGAGAAAAGTAAAATAAAACGGGATCAATACCAAACGGATGATGATCCGTAAACTAAAGCGAAGCAAAGCGAAGAAACTAAGAATCCCGCGTGCGAGCTAGCAAAGCAAAAGCAAATGGTCAGCACACCGATTAGCCGTGAAAGCACACAAAGGTCGACACGCACGTCGAGCACAATCACAATACACCTGCAAGAGGAACAAGCAAACCAAACAAGCAAGTATAAAGTAAAAGGATCGTGTCTCCCGGATGAGAACACGATACAGATGGATAGGATTGTGTCCGCAAATGAAGCGGAACACTCGGGTAATAATTGTCGATCGGTGACTATCCAAAGGCCTTGCATACTAGCACACAAGTTAGAGATAACAAACATCGCAATCGGAATTGCGTTATTGCTATAAACCAAAAGAAACGGGCAAGTAGCATAAACATGAAATGGACAATGAAACATCAAAGAGAAATCAAACATGAAGGATCTACAAATTAATTAAAACCAAGTATCTAGCTAGATAGTACGTCTCATAAGCTTTCCGTCGATATAAAGAACGTGCAAATCGGAGCTACGAGTAAAACGTTATGCAAGATTGAAGTTATAAAAGAAAACACAAAATTTGAACACAGGAACCGGTTCCTGCATAGGACAACCCGATTCCTAGTACAAAAACCAGAGACAGAAAACTGGGAACCGGTTCCCACCTAGGGACAACCCGGTTCCTGGTACAAAAACACAGAACCAACATCATTTCAAACAGCTGGGAACCGATTCCTGGCTGGGACGAACCGGTTCCTGGCACAAAAGCACAGGGAAAAACAACGCAGGAACCGGTTCCCACCTAGGGACAACCCGGTTCCTGGTACAAAAAGCCAGAGAATTAGCATTTTGGATTGATTGGGAACCGATTCCTGGCTGGGACGAACCGGTTCCTGGCGTAGTAAAATAGAATTTTATGCATTTTTTAAGCCTCGTAGCCATTCGCGATCAATCCAAAACCGTACCGACTCGCAATCAAAACAAACAAACATCGAATTATGGATTAAATGCGTGTCATACAAGTCGAACGAGCATAATCATGCAAAGCGCGACACGTCAAGCAGAGCAATTATCAAGCAAAAAGTGTAGTACATGCATTTATACGAACACGTTGAGTACATCGCAAACAACACGCATGAACATCGACAATTATACACACAAAATCATCAACGAATCACGGATTCAAACACGAACATCACAATTCATCATCAACGGATATCAATCATAAGCAATAAACATCAAATCTAACCATAATTCTCATGAACATTATCGATTCGAGTAAAAAATGAACAAATTCACCGATCGATCATCATCAATCATCCATAAATCAAGAATAAGAAGTAGATCTAGATTTTAATTCACATAATAATCAACATTTAAACACTTAATTCAAGATTCGAAGGCATACCAGATGAAGATCCAAACCGAAGCGCGAACACGAACACGATACGAACGCGAACACGACACGAACTCGAAAACGAAATCCGGAGTGAGAGAGGGGCAGGGCGCGCGCTATGTAGTGATGAGAGGAGAAGAATTCGAAATTCGGATCTTGATTTCTTCAATCCATCTTCATGATCTTGATCCAAAATTGATGAATATTGATGAAAGTTTTATGTGATTTGTAGTTTTGATTCAAGAGAATTGAGAGAGAATTGAGAGAAAGTGTTTGTGATCTTTTTGGTAAATTGAAATTATGAGAGTCCTCTCCCTGATTTGTGAAGAGCAAAATGTTTATATATTGTCAACGCGAAATGTCCAAATTGCCCTCGGTGCGTCTTATTTTGGCTCGTTTTTAAGGACACTCGGTTCGGCTCTGAATTCCGGAACGAAACCAATGCCACTGTGAAGATGACCAAATTCGTGACTCATTGCCGCGAGAATCACCTCAATTCGATAAGCGATGAAGAAAATACGCGCGTTTGAATGGCGAGAAACGCCGACTCATCTGGTGCGACTGTGCAGAATTTTGTGAGTACCACTCAAAGAACTCGATAAAACCCTATCTTCGGCTCAGAATCTGAACAGGCATGTGTGACGAAGAATCGAAGCTAACGAAATTTCCAAGAAAATGCCGCCGGGTGGACTTCATACGATAAAAACCGAAGAAGTTATGAATTTTCAAACTAGGCGCGACATACTCGAAAACACACTTTTTACCGAAACAATGCGACGATCCTTAAAATTCTGGGAATTTCCCGTGCATAATTGGCCTTCGGTCCGAACATATGAAATCTTGGTAATGATGGTACGAAGCTCCAGTTAAATTTTCAAGTGAATCCGACGAGCGGATTGGGAGTTATGAATTTTCCGAGGTCCGAAACCCTACATTCAGCACTGTTTTTCACTGTGAAATCTCAAGTAACTTGCAAATCTGACAACCTTCCTCAAAGAACTGGATTCCGAGCTGAACACGAAAATTGTAGATATCGTCGAAACAGTAACGACATCGCGGGAACTTAGCTCATATCACATTCCAAATATGACTTGCGAATTTTCTCGTATTTCCACTGTTTAAATCATTTTTCACACCTTTCTTCTTAAACCCATGAAAACTCTTTATTATTTTTCTTCAATTTTATAATGACGAAATAAACGTCATTAATAACTTATAGCCTAAATAAAGAGGGCAAATTTTGGGGTGCAACAATAGTCCTAAAAAATGCGGACCTGGGTTGCTTACACTCCCGTTCATCTATATGTTGTTATTTATAGCATGGGTTTTTAATCGTCATTTTTAAAGTTGTCGTATCTTTCGCTTTAAAAAATGTACCGTTTATTTTATTTGTCGTACTGTTCATTATATTATGTAATATTTATACTGTCAGTATTAAATGTCGTACTATCTATCATACTGTCGTTTAATTATCAAGATAATATTATGTGTGTTTATTGCTAGTTAAATATTTATTTTTCTGTGCATTAAATATTTTTCAAGGTTATTATCGGTAATTTCGTTCACGTACAGTATATTTTATTTATTTATTATGTTTGTGTTTTTCTAACAACTCATGTGAATAAATTTTCACCATTAACACAACAAAAAAACAAAAAGAAAAAATTAACTTTAACTGTTGAATTTTCACTTTAACTGTTACGTTAATGCCCGGACAGCCAGTTGACAGTCAAACCCACTGACAACACGATTCTCCGTGTTTTGTACCATCAATCAAATCAATCTTTTGAATTTCAAAATTCCAAGATTTTTGTTCTAGAAGTCTACTGATAATCACATGATCAGCAGAGACTCGGCACTGCACAAAAATCAGGTACGCTTAACTGTCTCCTACACAAACAGTCCCTAACTAGGGTTTTTGTTTTTTTTTAGGAGAACAAGTTTTTTGAGACCTCAAATGGATTTCATGGACCTCCATATGTCTCAAAGTACCACCAGACAAATTTTCAAACTTCGATTCGCTCAGACGCACAGTCAGCAGCTCAAACAGTCAACAGACGACCAGTTTGACAGAAAAGTCAACAGACAGTCAAAAATGAAATTTTTTGTCAACATCCATATTTTGTCAAAAGATTCATCATTTGATCAATGGTTGATCATAATTCATCAAGAAAAGATCAAAAATCAACAAAACTCTAAGTTTCAAAATTAGGGTTTTTTCCTAAAAAGTCAACTGAACTTTGACCGACCATAACTCTCTCCTCGTTCATTCAAAAAATTCCAACCAAAGCTTGTTTTGAAGGAAATTCAATTATCTTTCAAATGCAATTGATCCCATGGTCATTGGATTCACCATTTGAAAAATATGAGCTCAGACATTACAGGTCATTTTCAAAGTCAACAAAAAGTGGTTTTTTGTCAAAGGCCATAACATCAAGATAACTTCTCCAAATGAAAAAAAGTTTCGAAAGTAGCTTGTAGAGGACATCTTGAGGTTTCTAAAAAGTAGAAGAACTCCTTCATATGATCAAAATTGAGGGATTTATGCCTTGTTGAAGTTGGCTATTTTTTGGGAAAATGCATGCAACCAACATTGATCAAAAATGTTTTTTTTCCAAAAGAGACCAAGTTTTCATGATCCAAACATGATTCTAATGATGCTAAGGGCCTTCCACGACCAACCTAAGGCCCATAACATTTTTATTTCTTTTTTAGTTTAATTTTATTACATATAAAGTTAAATTAAAAAAGAAATGGTGTAAGATAATGATACAATGCTTTGTTCTTAAGCTAAAGCCATCAAAATTGATTCAACTCTGCAGCATGGATGTACATGGCAGGCCTAGAGCAAGAGGGTGAAGAAAATTCAAAGCCATGGCCAAAGAATTCAAAAAATTTAATATTAAAAAATCAAAAGTTCAAAAAGCAATCAATGCTTGATAGCTTAAGTTTGCAGCACTTCCATTTCTTATAAATGAAGTAGAATACATCATCAACAAGACACACACAAAGATCCATCCAAGGAATAGCCAAGAAACTCACAAGAATTCTCAAAAATCCCAAAACTTTGTAATTTTCGTTTTGTAGTTTCCAACCATTATCAATACAAACAAACACTTTCAATCATCTTCTGAAGTCATATAGAGTAAGAATGAACCCCTAATATGGTCCCATGAGGGTCATAACACGTGCATAGTGTTCTTCATATTCATACATAATCAATTTTCGTTTTCTTATATTTAATCAATCTCAATGTAATCTAATCATTCTAATGAGTTCATGAGGTCTTATAGGACAGGTCTGGGCTTTAACATGTTAGCTTCCACGTGAAAATTGCTCAATACCATTGATGAGTGTTCATGCATGTTCAAGCTTCAATGTCTTCGAATCCATAGCTACAGCACTCAAATAGCAAAACTAACGTCATATTTGAACTCAGAGCATCCTAATTAGGGGATCTGGGTTGCTTTTGTTGTTTATGATCCTTGCTTTTGCAGGTTTTGAAGCTACAGGGAGATATGGCGTTTATCGTGAAAATAGTGGAGGTTTAAAACCGCCGCTATTTGCTTCAGAAAAATGAAGAAGAAGATGAATAGGAAAGGACCTGCGTGGCGTGCTCCTATTGGCCAGTTTGCGCGCCCTGGTCATTTTGAATTCCTTGGATCCAGCGTTCATTACCCCACGCTATTACCATACACCTCTTCAATCTCAGCCTTCCAATTTCATTTAATCCAAATCTAACGCCCTAGCATGCGCAACCACACCATAGTCCATCATAAATCACCACACCAGATTATAAATATTATATTTTCTATTTTATTTAATATAACTTGCAAAATTAATTTAAAATAGTTTTAAAAATCAAAAAAATATAATAAAAATATTTTTAGGTTGATAAAATAATATATTATTTTTTGACACAAAAATATTTTATTTTTCTTAATAATTAAAATATTTTGTTTAATTAATTAGTATATGTTTATATATTTGCTTTTTAATTATCTTAACCTAGCAAAAAAAATCAAAAAAAAATATTTTCTTTTTATTTAAATTAAGTTTATATATTAGACTAATTTTGTACATATTTAGAATATTTTTCTCTTTAAGTTTAAATTATTTGAATAATTATTTGTATAATTATATGTTAATTAGCTTAATAAATTTCCAAAACAACTTCAAAAATCCAAAAAAAAATTAATTTTGTTTTAAAATTAATTAATAAGCAATATGAGCATATTTTAGACTTAATTTTTAGGTTTAATTTTTATTTCTAATTCTTAGCTTTTTAATTAAATTAATTATGCATTAATTCTAATTAAAATCAACCATCCAAAAAATCCAAAAATACTTCCCTTTATCTTATTGCAATTTAAATTCATAGATGAGTGTATAGGTTGTCCAAATCATGTAAATAGCGTAGTTTACATTTCCCGCACAATCGATGTAATAACGTAGATTTATTTTCCGCATTTTACATTCCCGCACTTTAATTTCTGTACATATAAAACTGCGTGTATGTCCAAGATAATAACTGAAGCGTTAGATCACTAAATTCAAAAGACAAATATATCTGAAAATAAAACACAATCACACTTGCACCTCTTAGGTAATCCCTCTGTTACTCTTTGCAAAATCAATTCTACTATTTCAAATACAAATCCAAACTTTTGTTTACATCCGGTCAAAGGAGAATTTTCTAAAAGAAAATAGGAAAGGACCTTATAAATTTAGGGTAGATCTCCTAATTGCTTGCTCAAATCAAAACAACAAATGTTTCACATATTCACTGTTTTTCAAAACAAAACTTTCAAAAAAGACAATACTTGGTATATATCCAAACAAGGATCATTACGAAGTTAAAGATCTTTTTTCAAAAACATCTTTCGAAAGATAAAACACTTTGTATACATCCGCACAAGGATCATTACAAAGTTAATTTACAAAGGTATTTTAAAACCACATACAAGCATTTCAAGGCAAGACAAATGATTCAAACAAGTGAGCTAAGAAATTAAGAGCCCATGGATAACCATGGATACAAAGGGGTGCTAATACCTTCCCTTTGTATAACCTACCCCCGAACCCAAAATCTCTTAAAGGTCTTTTTCCGTTTCTTTTATAAACCTTTCCTTAATTGGATAAAATAAAAGTCGGTGGAGACTCTCTGATTTTCAATTCAAAAAATAAAAGAAGAGCCAGTTCGTATCTCACGAGAAAAAACCGAGGACGACACACCTGCAGGAGAGATAATCACAACGCCAATACCATTACCAAGTGCGTTCGAAGCTCCGTCAAAAACCATGGTCCATCGGGATCCTGGCTCGGGTCCTTCATCCGGACCAGGTTGTTTATAACTAGTAACAAGCATAACATCTTCATCTAGGAATTCAAAACTCATAGATTGATAGTTGTCTACAGCTTGCTGGGCCAATTGATCTGTTAACACACTTCCTTTGATTGCCTTTTGTGTTGTATATTGGATGTCGTACTCTGTTAATATCATCTGCCATCTTGCTATTCGTCCTGAGAGAGCGGGTTTCTCGAACACGTACTTGATAGGATCCATTCTAGAAATTAATAAAGTGGTATGGTTCAACATATACTGTCTCAGTCGGCAAGCAGCCCATGCCAAAGCACAGCAAGTTTTCTCGAGCAGCGAGTATCTTGTTTCACAGTCGGTAAACTTTTTGCTAAGGTAGTATATTGCATGCTCTTTTCGACCAGACTCGTCATGTTGCCCCAGTACACACCCCATTGAATTCTCCAATACTGTTAAGTACATAATTAAAGGTCTTCCTTCAACAGGTGGTATCATAATCGGAGGTTCTTGAAGATATTTCTTGATTTTGTCGAAAGCTTCTTGACATTGGTCATTCCATTTCACTGCTTGATCTTTCCTCAGTAGTTTGAAGATTGGCTCACAAGTAGCGGTCAGATGGGAAATAAACCTGGCAATGTAGTTCAAACGTCCCAAGAATCCTCTAACTTCTTTCTCATTCCGTGGAACCGGCATTTCTTGTATGGCTTTTACTTTTGCAGGATCGACTTCAATGCCTTTGCTGCTAACAACGAAACCTAGTAGCTTACCTGACCTTATACCAAAAGTATACTTATTTGGATTCAGTCTCAGCTTGTATTTCTTCAACCTATCAAACAACTTCTGCAGGTGGAACAGATGTTCTTCTTCGGTGTTGGACTTTGCAATCATATCATCAACATAGACCTCTATCTCTTTGTGAATCATATCATGGAATAGAGCTACCATTGCATGCTGATACATTGCCCCTGCGTTCTTCAATCCAAATGGCATGACTTTGTAACAGAATGTGCCCCAAGGAGTAGTAAAAGTTGTCTTTTCCATGTCTTCGGGTGCCATCTTAATCTGATTGTAACCTGAGAAACCATCCATGAAAGAAGATACCTTGCATTGTGCAGTGCTATCAACTAGAATGTCAATATGCGGTAGGGGAAAATCATCTTTAGGACTTGCTCGATTCAAATCTCTATAGTATACACACATTCTGACCTTTCCGTCCTTCTAGGGTACTTGTACTATCCATGATGGATAACTCACAACTTTCAGGAAACCGGCATTGAACTATTTCTCAACCTCCTCTTTGATTTTCTGAGCCATGTCAGGTCTGCTTCTTCGTAACTTCTGTTTAACCGGAGGACTGTTTTCTTTGATAGGTAGATGATGAACCACAATATCAGTATTGAGCCCAGGCATATCTTCGTAGGACCAAGCAAAGATCTCAACATTGTCTTGTAACATCTGAATTAACCTCTGTTTGACAACATCCTTTAATTCGGCCCCTATCTTGATCTCTTTCTTTTCTTTGTCAGTACCTATATTCACAATCTCGATTGGCTCTTCGTGCGGCTGTATAGTCTTTTCTTCATGCTCTAGTAATCTGGCAAGTTCTCTGGGCACTTCGCAATCTTCCTCACCTTCGTCCTCAGCTTGATAGATCGGATTTTCAAAGTCATATTTAGCAATAGCAGAGTCGTTGTCAATAGGATCCAGAGTGGATATGGATCTGAAGTGTATTATGTGGGTGTGTGTAAGAACACATAGCTATAAAAAAGTAAAGAAGAAAAATAAAAAGCGAACACACAATTTGAATACGAAACGTCCAATGTTTTTATTGAATGAAAATATGCTTATGAAATGACAAGCCCTAACAAATGGACCATTGTGCCCCGGGCAAGACACACGGCTTTAAAGTTTATTGTTTATTGAAATACATAAATTAAAATTGGGAATCATAAAAACGAAACAAAACTAGAAACGGCAATTACTCTTGACTATAGGAGATAGAGACAATGTCTTCGGTCTTCCATTTGTCCAGCCCTTCGTCAGGTGTAGGAAAGATCCACTTGTCTAGGTTGCACTTATCTTCATCTTCTCCAATGGCATTGACTCCTTTGCTGATGAAATGATACTTCAAACCTTCTGGACGAGGATGTCGTTCTCCACTCTGATCCTTAGCGGTGCAGCCTAGACCCCATTTGTTGGATTTGTAAGGGATGTCAGGTAGTTGCCCCCAGATAGTGCAGTCACCTTCTCCTACCACAGCCCTAGCATCTTTCAGGGAAATCATTGTAGGAGGAATTCTAGTAACTTTAGGAACAACATTGATGGGTTTAGTCTCAGGAACCACTTGAGGGACTAATTCATACGCTTGACGGGGAGATTCGAAAGCTTCTCCAGTGAACTCAACATACTTGGTCTCATCTATGAAGCTCACCACATACTCTTCTTCACCATACACAGTGACAATCTTGCCTTTCGCTGGATATTTCATTTTCTGATGGAGAGTTGAGGTCACAGCATTTGCCCCATGTATCCAAGGACGCCCAAGTAGACAGGAATAAGCGGGATGAATGTCCATCACATAGAACACAATATTGAAAGTCTGGGAACCAACTCTGATCGGGAGCTCAACTTCGCCATATACAGTACTCATTGTACCATCGAAAGCTTTTACTATCACATCACTGGATTTCAGCACAATTCTGTCAGGGTTGAGTTTGTCCAACACCAACTTGAGTAGTACATTCAGAGACGAGCCATTGTCAAGCAGTACATGGGCCAGAGTGGTGCCCCCACATTCAATGGAGATGTGTAATGCCTTTTTATGATTCTTTCCACTGGGACTCAGATCAGCATCAGAAAACCCGAGGTAGTTATCTATCGTCAGGTTTGCAATACAATTCTCGAGTTGAGTGACAGAAATCTCTTGTGGCACATGAGCAGCCTCTAGGAACTTCATCATAGCTTTGGCGTGAGTCTTGGAACAACTTAGAAGCGACAGCATAGAAATCTTGGAAGGAGTATGCCCCATCTGTTCAACAATGTCATAATCACTGTTACGGATGATCTTCAAAAACTCATTTGCTTCTTCAGAAGATGGATTTTCAGCAGCGGCTTCAACTGGTGTCTGGATAGGTTCATGCAAAGGCCCTTTACCTCGAGTATCAACATTTTGATTAGGGATAATTGTAGCGGCAGGTGAAGCAATGTTTGGAGAGATCTCTGGAGAAAACACTCTTCCACTTCTTGTCACTTTACTAGTTCCGACAATGTTACCCACATCAGGATTGGCATCTTCAGAAACTCTATCAGCTATGAGTTCTTGTTTAACTCCTTGAATATAGACCTCGGCACCATAGTTCCATGGGATATCCTTGTCAGAAGAATATGGAATTGGACCAGGCATAGTGATGATAATGGGAGCCACACGGGGTTCAGCAGAAATCTTGAAAGGAGCCTTAGTAGGGATCTTCGGCGGAGCTTTGGAAATTACGGATACATCTTCAATCTTTAGGCCACGGGAGAAACCTTCGCACAAATTCTCAATAGAAGGAATCTTCTTAAATCTGATAGTGCCACGATCCATCCAGCCTTGAATACCTCTTTTCAGATTCTCACAACCATTGGGTTGGGATGCACAGTAATAACAGCCTGGGTCACAACCTGGAAATAAACCAGCTTGCAGCAGCTTTCTCTTGATGTCAAGGAGAGGAGTTGACAGATCTCTCACATCATAGACATGGATTGTGTCTATGATAATGTTAACAGTCTTGTCGTGTTTCGGCATGGGTGCAGTAATGGAGTCTCTAGAGCATCGAACTCGATTTCACCAGCTTCTATCATGTCTTGGACTTTGTTCTTCAGGGCCCAACAATTATCTGCATGGTGCCCAGGAGCATTGGAATGATAAGCACATGTGGCTTTGGGATCATAAGTTGGATTTACAGTGTTGACAAACTTTGGAGGATCCTTCGGGGTGACCAAGTTAGCCTTCAATAGATGTTGTAGGGCTTGAGACAAAGGCATGTTGATTGGAGTGAATTGTCTTCTCGGTCTGTCTGTCTTGCGCTGATACCCTTGTCTAGGAGCTTGTTGAGGTGTTGGTGTAGATATGAGAACAACTCCAACAGATTGATTCTAATCATTCTTACTACGGCCCCTCTGACTATGAATAGCATTAGACCCGTTCCTTCCATGATAGGGATTTTTTGTAGCACCAGAAGATGCACCTACTTGAATCTTCCCACTTCGAATACCACTCTCCACGCGTTCTCCAGTCAATATGAGGTCAGTGAAACCAGATGAGGAATTACCCAGCAAGTGACTATAGAATGGTCCAGTTAGCGTACCCATGAACATGTCCACCAACTCCCTATCGGTCAAGGAAGGTTGGACTCTTCCATCTAGGTCTCTCCACTTTTGAGCATACTCCTTGAAACTTTCCTTAGGTCCCATAGACATGCTTTGTAGTTGCATGCGAGTTGGTGCGAGGTCAGAATTATATTGATATTGCTTGTAAAAAGCAGCAGCCAAGTCTTCCCAAGTGCGAATGTTACCACTCTCCAGCTGATAGTACCATTCCAATTGAGTCCCAGACAAACTCTCTTGAAATAAATGAATCCATAGTCTTTTATCTTCAGTATGAGGTTGGATCTTCCTCACATACGATCTCAGATGCATCTTGGGGCAGGAGACTCCATCATATTTAGCAAAAATTGGAGTCTTGAACTTTGGAGGAATCACGACTCCAGGAATGAGCCCTAGTTCTTCAAAATCCAGCCCAGGTACCTTCTGAATTTCCATGTTTCTCAGACGCTCTTCTAGTAGCCTGTACTTCTCATCAGCATAGTCTTCTTCATGGAAATAGTCTCCCTCATCATCATCTTGATTAGCAGAGCCTACATTGCTTCCAGCGTTTGTCTTGATACTAGCATCATCATCTTTTTCTTCCTCTTTGGGAGTTTCAGCTTCTTCAGCCTTTTTGAGAGGGCCTTTGAATCTTCTTCCCAGGTTGAGAACACCTTTAGGTTTCTTGGTTTTCTTTTCCTTCTTAGTCAGAAGGGATTTCAGCTCATCTTGCCCTTTAGACAAGTTCAGGATCAAAGCTAGGAACTCAGCATTTTGAGCCTGGAGATTCTTGATAGATTGTTCGAGATCCATTTTCTCACTGAAATAAACAGCGGAAAGATGAGGTATTTGCTTTATAAAAACCTGTGATGTAATGTTTATGAATGATATGTTTATGCATATGCAATGTTTCCAAGGAATTAAAGGATTTTTAACACATATTGAAAATAAAAGCAAAAATATTATTATTTATTAAATTACGAACTCATAAGGTCATAATCCATTAGTTACATCAGAATGAAAAAGAAATAAATAAAAATAAAAACAATAAAAGCCTAAATTCCGGGACTTTTGTCTTCCTGACGACGCCTCCTTTTCAGAACCCTGACTTCTTCCTTATGTGTCTTGATCATTTCTTCTCTTTCTTGAACAAGCCTCGAAATTTCCTCCTCCCATGAATTAATCTGATCTGGGGAAACAAAATCTTCAATCTTCCATTTGCGAGAAAAGTAGTCAAGTAAAGTCTCTCGCTCTTTAGCATCTTGTGTCAACACTTCCTTTTCAGCTTCAACCATTCGTAAGCGTCTCTCAAAGTCATCCCTTTCCCTCTTCAGTCGGTTAACAGTTGCAACAAGATCTTCATTTGGAGTAGGAACATATGGCTCAAATGCGACTGGGACAGCAGGAGGAGCTACTCTTGGTACTATGGGCGTATCAGATGGGTAAGGCATCCCAAACTCCATAACTCGATCATAAACCCATTGGAAGTACGAGTCCCATGGCATGTAGTTTCTCCTTCCTATATCTTTTGCACCAACTTTCTTTACTTTCGACCAAGCTTTGATGAAGAGATCTCTTTTCTTTGCCTCGTCTGAATCATAGCTGAAATACTCTGCACTAATATACAAGGAACGTGGCTTATCTTTCAAAGCAAAACCAAACTGATGTCGAGCTAAAATGGGATTATAAGTTATTCCTCCACGAATGCCAAGAAGAGGTATATTAGGGAATTCTCCGCAACTATCAAATAGCAAAGTTCTTTCAAACTCCTTTTGGTACCAGATGATGTCGTCAAAAGAAAGCTTCATAATTCTTTGAGCCCAAGTTAAACCTTCTTCATTCTTTCTTACGGAGAGGGGTAAGTGCGAAATAAACCACTTATGCAATAGCGGAGCACATCCAAGGACGCAAACTTTCCTTTTTGATACTCGGAAATGAATAGAATGTAATAAGTCACCCAGTAGAGTAGGAACGGGATTCCTACTGAGGAATATCTTGATAGCAGCCACATCAACAATTTTGTCATAATGGAAAAATAGGACTTGTCCATAAATTAAAAGTAACAAAACAGCTTCCAAAGCATCCATACTTGAAGCTTTAACAAAAATCTCCGCTTTTTCGTAAAGGAAATCAAGGGGTAATCCAGAATACTCTTTCTTACTAATCCAAACCTTCTCAATCTCCGATCTTGGCAAGTGTAGGGCAGCAGCGATGACTTCCCACTTAGGGTCTTCTTCTTTACCAGTATAAGGAATTTGATTGAGCACAGGGAGCCCCAGCAAGTATGAGAATTCTTCCAAGGATGGTACCAACTGAAAATCTCTATAAGTGAAGCAATGTAGTAACGGATCATAGAATTGAACCATGGTGTTGAGAAGAACTTCATCCACATTAGTTCGCACTAAACATAAAAACATGTTGAGAGACTCACTGAATCTGAGAGAACCAGAAATGTTGTCGCAGAAAACCTTCAATGGTGTAGGTACTTTCTTGAAATTGAGGAAGAACGGTTTACGGCCTTTGGTTTCCATATTCAAACAACCTACAAAACAATATACGGTTAAAAATCCCCCAATTCCTTGAAATGGGTTAGTCATGCCATGTATGAATGATGCATGTATGCATGATGCACAAACACAAGTAAGTCAACGCAAATCACACAATTTCCTTAGGCTTGGCTTGCATGGAGTTCAGATCATGTGAGATACCCTTCCCCAAAGGTATTTCTAAGGATAAAGATGATATCAGCAACGGGTTCTACCGAGTTACCCAGAATTTTCAGCCCTCCTAAAGCACCCTTGAACATGATACATACATACCATACAATGATACTTTGAGAAAGAACCTATCTGAGCTGTATATCGGGTAGCGACTATGCTCTCAACATACATCAAGAGTAGTCCCCCCACTACGTTCCTAAAAGTCAAGATGGGTTAAAAGTAACTAAAGGTCCTTAAGCTCCGACTCACCCACGGACATCCGCACGAACCTCCCTCATACAAGAGAAGCATGCAAACACCCATAGAGGCCTAACTTAAGCGTGAACTCTCATATTGACCAATCCTCCACATACATGAAGGAGGTCGCTATGACTATGCCACTTCCTATCTTAGATGTACTTGAATCTGGGTGTAGGATTCGTCCTTCAATTAATTCCTAAAACAGCCCTGAAAAATAAAGCAAACAAAGAAAACAATAGAAAACATTTAAGTGAATCCTAAACTTTTAAGCTAACCCCTCTTTTATAAGAAAATTCTCCCCACCAGAGTCGCCAGTTCTGAAATACGGTGAACTGACTTTAAAGAAATGTTGCGGATAGCGAGAGTCGCCACCGACTTTTATTTTATCCAAATTAACAGAAAGGCTAAAAGAACAGGAAAAACCTTTTAAATGAAAACTGAGTTCGGGGGGGTAATTTATGCAAAGGGAAGGTGTAAGGAACCCTTTGCATCCATGGTTTTCCATGGGCTCTTAATTGCTTTGCTCTTTGAAACCAAAAGTTTAGAAATGTAGAAGAAGAAATAAGGACTTTAGCTCGTAAATGAGCGTAGCCTTATGAGTTTTTAGAAAAAGGGGAGAAAAGAATTTTAAACCAGAGCAAAGAAATTAGGGGCAAATTACCTGGTTAGATGAAAAATGTTCTTTTAGCCTTTCAGGGCTATCCATACCATAGGAGGGTAGGGAAGTCCTTTCATTTGGAGGTTGAAGGGTTGTCAAATGATCGTTCGCCACAAGACTGCCCCTGCCATAGAGGGGCAGGTAGTCTAAGGGAAGGATCAGAATAGCCATTTACTTTTAGGCAACCGGAGGATACCTCAGCACTTCGTAGGCAACTTCGAGGGACAAGATCATATTAGCGAATCGAAGGTAGCATCATTGGGACCTATGATCTTAAGAATGAACTGAGGGCAACATTGCTGAGGTATCCTCGTATTCGAGGGACTTGGCTATTCTGCATTAAAAAACACAAGGCAACATGCAACAAGCAACAAGAGGGGTACCATAAAAGGTGTGTGGGTGCAACAATCACGTGATCAGATTCAAAATAATTTATCTTGTAAAATTAATGATTCTATTTCAATTCGAGGTTACACTCCCAAAGTTACTAACCACGCAGTTAAATAATATACAATGTTAAGTGCCTTCAATGCCACACAATACAACTAGGGAACAGTTACATGATCAGCCACGGGGGAAAAGGCAATAATAAAACCCCAGTAAAGCAATAAGGGTTGACATAAGTAATAATAAAGGAAGAATTAAAACAGATCAGATTTTAGGGTTACCGACTAATCGAGCTTTGACCGACTGGCTAACCCTGAAAATTGGAAAAGGAAAAAGAAACAGAAGGGTGAGTGCGTTACCAATTCATTGACAGTTAAGGCTAACCCTAATTTGATAAAAAGAGGCAAAATAATATAAAAAAATGAATAAAAAAATAAATACAGAATATGACTTAGCTTTTGATCTGATATGGCTCGTAGGCGGACGAACCCTGATGATAACCCTGTAAAACTGCACAAGGAAAACGTTTTCAGTGTAGGCATGATCTTCGTAAACTCTGATTAGGGTACGAATTAAATATGATTAATAGAATAAATAAAAACAATTTAATTAATTATTAGTTTTTCAACCTAATTAATTAAATCGGTGAAAATCGGGTTTCGATTAAATATCTAACCCTAATATCTTTTTTAATCAATTAATAAAAATTTTGTGATTTATTAAGTTATTCAAATAAATAAAATCAATTTAAATCAAATAACATGGTTAAAAATAAAATAAAATAAAGATTTTATTTTAATATTTGTGAAAAAAAAGAAATTTAGAAAAAAATAATTTTGTTTAAGGAAATTATTAAGGGATTTTTTAATAAAAATAATATATAAACATATATAATAAAAATAAAATTAGATTGTGTAATAAAAAAAATTAAAGAAAACTTAACTTTTAATCTGCTGTGACACCCTGGTGAAGGTCCTTGGTGCACCTACTTCCCTGGTACGTTAGATATGGGGCGAAAACGATTCAATGGATGGATGATGATGGCGCATGGTATTGCCATGGAACGAGAAGCACCAGATCCGAAGGGCCCTCTCAAGCAAATGCGCGCGTTTTCACTTTTCAAACTGACCAATGATAGCTTGCCAGCGCATCGTCTCCTGCCTTAGGGAAATGCAGAGCATGCTTTTACAGCGCTTTTCTTGAAGCGCTATAAAAGGTCCCTACTTTTTTACACCTGTGAAATCAAAAACGCCCAAAAACAAAACGAAAATACTTCGCGACTATGCCATTAGGATCGTCCAGTGCCCATGAACACAATTATGGTTTCGATTTGGCCTAATTGTACATTTAAAGAGAATCGCCAAAACGAAACCCTAGATCCCGTTCATGGCATAGAGAGATTCAAGCATTCAAACAACAAACTAAACGCCCAGAATTGATCAGAACTCCACAATAATTAATAATATGCAATCAAAATGTATTTATATGCAATGATTCAACAAAAACGAATCGGATTTCAGAATTTACAAACCGTGATAAATCGATGGATGTTTGTGATGTTTTGAGCCCTTTGATCGGTTGGGATAGCTTCCTAAGACTCCCAGGAAGATGTCTGGATCCATAAAAACCTTTGAAACAATCTGCACTTGTGAATTCGAGTTTGAGTTTTTGCTTGAACTTTGGTGACTCGGTTAGGGTTCTTTTTGCAGAATTTTCGTGAGCTTTTGGTTTGATATTGTTATGTTTATATACTAGGGTGAATTAGGTCAACTAATTTGAGCCAAATCTAATTGAATCCTAGATTTGCAATTTGAGAAAATTTGGTTCTTGAATCTTTCTAATTATGGACAAATTTTGATCCAATTGTTCCACATAAGATATGCACGAAATTTGATTGGTTTTTTGAGTTAAACGATGATTGAATGTGATTGGAACTAAGAAAAAATCAAATCTTTTCAATTTTTCTTCCAAATATTGATTAAATCCATGATTTTAGTGAAATAAAATTCAAATAAAATCAAATATTCATCATATTTTCGTGGCTTTGAGATTGAGTATCTTTGATGGCTTGGGGAACAAGATTGAATCAAAAAAGATTGGGTCCTTTTGCAAAAAGACTCATTTTGGAGCCCTTTACTTCACATTTTTTCCTCAAAAATTGTCCAACTTTGACAAGGCATATCTCCCTCAATTTTTAAGATATGGAGGAGTTCTAGGACTTTTTAGAAACCTCAAGATGTCCTCTACAAGCCAATTTGGAAACTCTTCCGCATTTGAAGAATTTATCTTTATGATATGGGCTTTGACAAAAACTGCTTTTGGTTGACTTTCAAAAAGGACCTATAATCTTTTGATCCATATCTCTCAAATGAAGCATTTTTAGACTTGGCATGTGAGAGACAAAGTTGTAGAGAATTAAATTTCCTTCAAAATGAGCTTTGGATGGGAAATTACTGATGTTCCATGTAGGAGTTATGGCTGGTCAAAGTTCAGTTGACTTTCTCCCATGAAAACCCTAATTTAGAAACTTCTGAATTTGTTGATTTCTGATCTTTCCTTGATGAACCATGATCAATCCTTGATCAAATGGTGAATGATGCTTCAAAAATAAGGATGTTGACAAAAAATCAGGAGTTTTGACTGTACTTTGACCATAGTTGACTTTTAGGTCAAATCAGTCGACTGTTGACTTTCTGAGCAATTGAGTGATCAACTCTTTGAATTGAGACCTAAATTTTGTCATGGAGGTAATTTGGACTATCATAAACCATATGAGGTGCCTTGGAGCTTTGGATTCATTGATTTTCTTCAGAACAACACAAACCCTAGTTTCTTGAGCCTTTGTTTAGGAGGGATGTCTTTGAACTTTGTAATTTGATGTGAGTTTGAATTAAGAGAAATAAGATGGGCAAATTTTGGGGTATGACACATATGTTTTGTTTATTCAACTCCTGCTAAGCTGTAAGCCTTTTTGAGGGAGGATAACGAAGACGATACCGCAACCTCATACAATATGCTTTTGAACGGACTATGCTGACGATGTACAGGCATTGTTTCAATTCCTAAACAGTGGAGATATAAGGATGTTGATCCCTCGTCAACCCCTTTGAACCTAAGAAGTGGAACTTTTCTTTCTTGTACAGATTAAAACCTTGATCATAACCTGGGGCAGGGTAGTTACTCAGTTAACTCAATTATACTAGCTGTTGTTTACATAAATAATGATGGATTCCCACAACCAGTAAGTCACGCAGTCAATATCCACCAAAAAGAAAAAGATGTCAAGTCAAAACCTATGAAGAAGACTTATCAAAAATCAAAACATCCCGCTGACTGTAATCACAAAATAAACAGTTCAAGCAAAAGTTAGGGATAACAAAAAAATCAAAGTAAAAAAGAGGTCACTACACATCCTCAACAAAAGAAAAAAGAATTACAAAAAAGGACGACTGCCTGTCCGAATCAACTTCTGGTGCTAAAACCATCATCAAATGTCAATGTTACGACTTCAAAGCTTTGCTAAGACTTAAATGTAAAGTTAACTAAGCATAGGATCGAAGAACATCACGAAGATTGGGATGGGTACAAATAAACTTTGAGCCGTTATCCTTTGTTTCTTAAACCGTGAACCAAGCCACGTTACGACCCTTGAAAGTCCTAACTGAAGCATGGTTAGTTCGAAAGCATACTGTCACCAAAAAAGGTATCCTGACTCCTTAAGCTTTGCCATAAATGCTAAGTTGATATCTTGTTTTTACAAAAATCACGTTTTATAGACATCACGCTTTTACATCTCCTGTTTTAATGTTTTTCGAAAAAACTCAAGACAGACGTATGCATTGCATCTCATGAATTCATTATTAAACACATTCTGCTACATAATTTCAAATGTTAGCAGCAAAAAGAATTTGCACAGTGTATGACTAATGACTGAAAGTTATCCCGACCAACAAATATTACTCCAAGAAGCAATGTCTCCTATGTATACAAGGGGCATGGCACGTCTTGCCCAATCAATCTGGGGCAATCAAGTCAAGATTCCAAGAATCTCTCAAATTCCAAACAGTCAAAGGCATAAATCCCAAGTGGGTTTCAAACGATTTCCCGATCAATCTGGGGCAATCAAGTCGATATTCCGAGAAATCTCTCAAGGATGCCAAAACAATCAGGGGCATGCATCCAAGTATATCTGAAACTACTTCCCAATCAACATGGGACATTGTCCTGGGCCTATGATTACTAGGGGCATGTTACCCATAGTGCACATCTCACAAATTCCTCTCGAGGCAAATCTTTCCAAAATCCCTACTAGCAGGGGCAAATCTATGCAAGTCCAGTTTGACACCTTGATCAATACTCAGTGGTGTGTCCTAATCAATATAAGTCCAGGAATAGCAAGAGCTATAAATCACTGGGGGCAATATTCAATGCATTCATGCATTCCCACAAAGTAGGTTTCATAGGATCATATCCCCACAGAGTAATCATTCAGAAGATATCTTCAAAAGTTCTCGTCCCAACAAAGACTTAGTTCCTCAACAGAGTTTACATCTTCAACACTGTCGGTTCCCCGACACTCTTCTCTTCGCCAAATGGGTTTATTCATCTCTCTTATCCCCAGTCAGGGTATATCAAGATCAATCATTTAAATGGTTCTCATCCCCAAGCAGAAATCATAAACCCCCAACTGAGCATCTTCAAAACAAGATCAGACATCAAAATCACAATGACACAGAGATTTATTTTCTCAATCAAGACAGGATAAATCATGTTCATACATCATATATCATAAACATATTCATACATTGCATACATTACCTCATAATAAATTCATACATAACATGCAAAACTCGTCACATAATACATGCATCATGACATTGCATAAAGACTAACTTTACCTTTTTCAGGATACAGGAACAAGCAGTTGAACAATATCTCTGATCTAATTCAGTTACTACGAACAGTACTGACACGGTCAACTCTAAAGGATCTAATTCCATCATCACGAACGGTGTGGACACGGTCAACCTTCAAAGATCTAATTCTATCATCACGAACGATGTAGACACGATCATATCTCTGATCTAATTCAGTTACTACGAACGGTACTGACACGGTCAACTCTCAAGGATCTAATTCCATCATCACGAACGGTGTGGACACGATCAACTTTCCAAAGTCTAATTCAGGTACTACGAACGGTGCTGACACGACAAAAGATCTAATTCTATCATCACGAACGGTGTAGACATGGTCATATCTCTGATTTAATTCAGTTACTACGAACGGTACTGACACGGTCAACTCTCAAGGATCTAATTCCATCATCACGAACGGTGTGGACACGATCATCTCTCCAAGATCTAATTCAGTTACTACGAATGGTACTGACACGGTCAATTCTCAGAAATCTTATTCTATCATTACGAACGGTGTAGACACGATCATCCTTTCAAGATCTAATTCAGTTTCTACGAACGGTGCTGGCACGAGCAATCTCCAACAAATACTCCCTAATACAAAGGATTCAGTCTAACGTACGACTCATCCTGGGATGCAAACTGACGTACGGTGTATTCTAACAACTATCAACACAGAGGATCCGGTCTAATGCATGACTCATCCTTCAGCCTAACGCACGGCTTTTCAGACATCTACGGATGCAAATTGGATCTGGTCTAACGCACGACTCATCCTTCAGCCTAACGCACGGCTTTCCAGACATCTACGGATGCAAATTGGATCCGGTCTAACGCACAACTCATCGTTCAGCCTAACGCACGACTTTCCAGTTATCTACCGATGCAAATTGGATCCGTTCTAAAGCATGACTCATCCTTCAGCCTAACGCACGGCTTTCCAGATATCTACGGATGCAAATTAGATCCGGTCTAACGCACGACCCATCCTTCAGCCTAACGCACGACTTTCCAGACATCTACGGATGCAAATTTGATCGGTCTAACGCACGACTCATCCTTCAGCCTAACGCACGGCTTTCCAGACATCTACCGATGCAAATTGGATCCGGTCTAACGCACGACCCATCCTTCAGTCTAACGTACGACTCATCCTAAGATACGGTCTAACGTACGAAGTATTCTAACTCTCAAGTCTATTAAGCTGGATGGCATCTTTAAGCCCATCTCAATCAAGTATCTCAACATTCGGATGACATCTTTAAGCCCATCTCCGATAATACTCTGCCTGGTGTTAGCTAAAGATTTCGTTTTGCAAACATGGTCCTTCGAAGGATAAAAACTCGAAGGAAGGATGGTTACTGATGACCATCTTTGAAGATAAAAATGGCTCCTGATGGCCATGCTTCGAGAATGAAGATTTCTAAGTTATAACGAAGATAGTGAATGCTAAAGCTAGTCGGAGTATATGTCTTCGAAGACTTAGACAGATTTCGTGAAATATGTTAAGTATTGACACTTAGCGTGCTTTTGTAGTGTTTTAATGTTAAATACATTGCCACGCGCCGAAGAAGGACTTAGGCGGGAGGATTTGAAATTCGAAGACGGTTTCGTAACTGTCTAAAGACAGATGGCGTTCCTGAGGTTCTTATGAGAAACGTGGCATAAGATTAGCGTAGGACCGTTAAGGTCGAAACTAGTATAAATAAGGGTCTTAATATTAGGATTCTGTGTGTTCATTTTGTACAAATCACTCACATATTACTCAAGTATCAAGTGTTAAAGAGAAAGAGTTCGCTGAGAAATGTACGTATGACACCACCATTTTAATACATGTGTATTTTCCCTTTATTTTCAAGTATCTTTCAATATTATTGCATTTCGTTTACTTCTTGCCATTTACGTTCTTGTACTCATTATTTTCATGTCATTTATCTTTGAAGTATTTAACATTTCTGCACTTTAAGATTTTTGCACTTTTACAGTTTCGTCTCATATTTTATCTTGACTTACCTTTCGCTGAAGTTATACTCACGTGTATAACAAAGTGATTGCTAATTTTGTTTGTTTCGTTCGAAGTAATTCTTATTGACAAGATGAATCATAGATATGGTTCGAATGACCATCAATAACAATCTTTTTGACTATGTCCTAGGATCAATCTAGTCGATCCTGCGAGTAACCAAATCATATTTATTATAGTTTGGAAGACTAGCGGTTGTTTACCGGAAATCACTGTAAACAAATTGGCACGCCCAGTGGGACAGTGTCAAGCAGATTGTTTTTAATCAATTGTTTTATTTTTGTTTAGACAATATCAAGACCTTGTATGAACCTTAGGAACGGTAAGTTAACGAACAGTGCACAACCGATTCCCAAACGAAGGTACAACAAGAAAATGGCCGTTACGACCAGTGCAGGGGGAGATCAAGATCCCCCACAAGGCTCATGATCAGGAGCGGCAAATTCGACTTCTACTCAAGGAGCACGGGATATACCGGGTCCAAATGGATCGAGACCTGCATATAATTCCCAGGCTATGCCTGAGAATAATACAGGACCATCAGGGACTATTCCAGTTTCAGTGTCGACCACCGCACCTTCATCCACAAGCGCGGAGGAGATGCCACTTTCCTCGACAAATGCTGCAAATAACTTATTTAACCAGGGGTCGAACTCTGCTTTCGAATGGAGGCCAAATTACCCATACGGAATGCCATACCCATTTGGAACAGGCGTACGAGGGGCAGGACCTACATATGCTACAACTAACAATGCGACGTTTTCGCCAAATGTTGGTTCAGTGGGTCGAAGTGCACACAATACTGGCTTTTCTGCCCAAATACCCAATTTTACCACAAATAATCAAGCAGCATTCCGGCAAGAAATGGATGCAAGCAACCATGATATGTTAGGGGTCTTGGCCAAAGAATTGGCTTCAATTTTGAATCCACTAGCAACAAATATCACTAGTACGAATCGGGAAAACGTGGAGATTTTCCAAAAGATATCATCTCAAATGAATCGAATGGCAGATTTCATGGGAGTTCCACCACCTAGACGAAAAGACAAGCAGCCTTTGAATCAAGATGAGAGGCCCATTTTGGAACGTATACAAGATGTGGTTCCCCCATCTAGGACAACCACTAAGAATGTAGGTGCCCCACAGAGAACAGAAACGATCGAAGGGACTCAAGTAATAAACTTAGAGGCTTAGAATCAAAGAACTGTCCCCGTTCGACAGGAAACGGAAGAAGATCGACCCAGATTAAGGATTGTGGGTAGGAACGAACATCTAGATGAAATCGTCCAGAGTCAGAAGAGAAAATCTGGCTACAGAAAATAACCTAACTGCCATGATAGAAAGGGTTATGGCCAATAACGGCCTTAGTACTGGACTTCGACGTCCAAATTATACATCCCCCATATCAGATTATATCATGCAAACAGAGTTGCCTAGAGGCACTAAAGTACCCAAGTTCACAAAGTTTTCAGGCGAAACTAGCGAGTCAACTGTGGAACATATCGCTAGATACTTGACAGAGGCAGGAGACTTAGCAGGGAACGAGGATTTAAGGATCAAATATTTCCCTAGTTCGCTAACAAAGAATGCTTTCATTTGGTTCACTACTTTGCCACCAAATTCGATAGATGCTTGGGCACACTTAGAAAGGTTGTTCCATGAACAATTCTACATGGGTCAAACCAAGATAAGTCTGAAAGAATTGGCCAGTATTAAGAGGAAGTTTACAGAACCAATTGATGATTACTTAAATAGGTTCCGACTGTTGAAATCAAGGTGTTTCACAATAGTCCCAGAGCATGAACTAGTCGAAATGGCTGCGGGTGGTCTAGATTATTCAATTAGGAAGAAACTAGATACTCAATACCTTAGGGATATGGCCCAGTTGGCAGATAGGGTTCGACAAGTCGAACGCTTGAAGGCAGAAAAGGCTAAGGCAAATAAAAACTATAAAAAGGAAAGGGTAGCGTACATCGAAGCGGAGGACGCTGATGATGAGTCTTTTAACGACTCATACAACCCTGAAGAAGTCGAAATAGATTTGGCTGAACTGAAGGAAGCGCCACCTTATGTCTGCAAACTACTCAACCCTGCAAATGGAAAAAACCCAGGAGAAAGCGATAAGAACGATAGATTCCCTAAGAAAACTTACACATTCGACGTCACCAAGTGTGATGAAATATTTGATTTACTAGTAAAAGATGGCCAAATGATACTGCCTCCAAATTCCAAAATTCCTCCGTTAGAACAACGGAAGAAGAGAGGTTTTTGTAAATATCATGGTTTTTTGGGCCATAAAACCTCACAATGTTTTCTTTTCAGGGATTTAATTCAAAATAGTATCAAAGATGGGAGGTTGAAATTTGCTGACAAGACCAAGAGCCACATGAGGGTCGACATAAATCCTCTGAACATTGCTGACGCTAGCCTTTGTGAGCCATTGGATATCAACATGGTAGAGGCATCTGAAGTCGAAGTTACGGAAACTAAAACGGTGTTCAATGGAGAGCAGGCTACTGAAAGCCTAAATGATGATGCAATCTTCAATACTGATGTTGAAGAATCTTCCAAGACAGAGATAACTGAGGGTTCGAGGGGAGAGAACAGCAAGGCCACTGAAGACCTCAGGGTGAAGCTCCAGAAAATCCAGATCTCTGAAGTTCCTCCAGCAGTTGTTAACATGGTCAGCGCCAGACGTCCAGTGTCTGAATTTGGCGAATTGGAGACATGGTTGACAAGGCAAAAGGGGGGCATTGAAATTCCTCCAAGAGGAGAAAGCCTCAAGGACTACCTCTGGAATTGCCATGAAAGGAATGGCGGAAAACAATGGATGTGTCCAAGATGTTCGATCATGCTGAATCGAAGGGTCGAAGCTAACTTCGAAAGGGCTCGACGCGAAAGATGGGAACACCCTGGGAGAGAACCAAACCCTCTGCTACAAGTGTACCCAAAGATGGAGGAAAGCTTAGTGGGATTTTTGGTCAGATGTCACAGGGAAAACACTGAAGTTGCACTTTGTCCCAGATGTGGGGCAGTCTATGATGAAATGCTGGCACGATCATTCGAACGTGTGTATTGCTACATGGGTCGAGAAACTCAGGGATTGCGTCCTAACCTATACGGTTTCGACATATGGACCCCAACGAAAAGACCCGATAGCCCACATCCTAGAGCTCGAAGGGTAACATTCAAAGTTCCTGCGGATGTACCCAGGGACAGATGGGTGCAAGCTGGTGCAAGAACCAACAAATGGCGAAGTTGGGAACAAGGAGGAAGGACTGCAATGGCATATAGGAAGCAATTCCAAAAACCAAATCGAGAGATGTATCGATTGGAGAATTACAAAGGAAAAAGTCCTATGTCCCGATCCCAGTGGAGAAGGCACCAGAGAATGAAAAAAGCTCAAAGGGAATATAGGCCAAGAGAAGCTGGAGAGTCTAGTAGCAACCAAGTCCCACATTAGGGGGCAAAGTCAAGCAAACCTCCGGTGGAACGCAGACTATTCGAAGCTGAAAAGATCTTGGATGAAGAAGAAAAGATGCATTCCAGTTCTTGGAAAGAAGAAGATAGAATGACAAATGATTTCGATTCTGATGGGGTGTCATCTATAAACCTCAATTGCAACGTTGTGTCTGTGCTCCCTCATGAGTTTAATCAGGAAACTGAAGTTGAAGACTGCGAAGAGGCTGATATCGAAGAAATGGCGAAACACAGACCTGTGTGTTACTATGTGCTGAATAATGGTGCAGTTGAAGAACAGAACGCTTTCTTCGAGAGGCCCGATGAAGGTATGCGAAATCACTTGAAACCACTCTATATAAGGGCTAAAATTGAAAATGTTGGCATTAATAAAGTCCTAGTCGATGGGGGGGGCAGCAGTGAACCTAATGCCCCAATACATGCTGAAAAGAATTGGTATGTTCGATACTGATATAAGGCCACACAACATGGTTTTATCTAACTACGAAGGCAAGATAGGACAAACACTAGGAGTTGTTCAGGTGAATTTAACCGTGGGATCAGTCACGAGGCCAACTATGTTTATGGTTATACCAGCAAAAGCAAACTACAACCTTTTGCTTGGGAGAGAGTGGATCCATGGAGTTGCAGCTGTGCCTTCAACAATGCATCAGAGGGTAACCATTTGGAGAGAAGATGGTATAGTAGAGAATATTGAAGGGGATCAGAGCTACTATATGGCTGAAGTTAACCAAGTTAATAAAACTAACTTCGATAGAAACTTGGCAAACATAGGTCCTTGTCATGCTGCAGAGGAGATGTATACCCCAAATAAGAATGCGTTGTACTCTTTAACTCTACACCCAAATGGATTCCAGTGGGACAGAGAGATCATGGATGGCCCAACAGATACAGCACCATTGGAGAATTATCCACCAATACGGCCAACAGGCTGGGACGATGACATTAATAATGTCTGAGTCCTCCTTCTTCGAAAAGATTTCGGCTTACGTAGCCGAGAACAAAAGAAAGGCGGCTCTCGAAGCCGAATTATCAAATGTAATGATTAACACAGTTCTAACCAAAAAAGAAGTGACAGATCCAGAGATACATACGAGTTCTAAATCCCTTGGAGATCCGGTTCAAGTCGAAGAGATCATAGGAGAGGAATCGAGTCAGAGGTTAGACGCAATTTACGATGAAGAGCCTCTGGGATTCGAAAAGGACCCAATGGCATCAAATATAAAGATGTTAGCCCAAGATCCACTCGAAGAAGTAAATCTTGGAGACGAAGGTCAAAAGAGGATAACGTACATCAACGCGAAACTAAAACCAGCACTAAAAGCGACGGTCATCAAAATGTTAAAAGAAAACAAAGATTGTTTTGCTTGGGATTACGATGAGATGCCTGGGCTAGGAAGAGATTTGGTCGAACTAAAATTACCAATAAAAGAAGGGAAGAAACCTATAAAGCAGACTCCCAGGAGGTTCGCGCCGGATATTCATTCAAAGATTAAAGCAGAGGTCGAAAGGCTTCTACGTTGCAAGTTCATCCAAACTACCAGGTATGTTGAATGGATTGCTAATATAGTACCTGTAATTAAAAAGAATGGTTCATTAAGAGTATGCATAGATTTTCGTGATCTCAATGCAGCCACTCCTAAAGATGAATATCCCATGCCTGTGGCAGAAATGCTAGTAGACTCAGCCGCAGGCTTCGAGTATTTGAGCATGTTGGATGGATATTCTGGATACAATCAGATCTTTATTGCAGAAGATGATGTATCCTAAACGGCATTTCGTTGCCCAGGGGCAATAGGTACTTACGAATGGGTCATAATGCCTTTTGGTTTAAAAAATGTCGGGGCAACCTATCAAAGAGCAATGAATTCTATATTCCATGACTTTATAGAAATATTCATACAAGTATATATAGATGACATTGTAGTAAAGTCTACCTCAGATATCAGTCATCTCGATCATCTGGGCCAATCATTCGAAAGAATGAGGAAACATGGCCTGAAGATGAATCCCCTCAAATGTGCTTTCTTTGTGCAGGCAGGTGATTTCTTGGGTTTCGTAGTCCACAAGAAAGGGATAGAAATCAACCAAAATAAGACGAAAGCTATAATGGAAACCAAGTCTCCATCCACGAAGAAAGAACTGCAATCTTTATTGGGAAAGATAAACTTCTTAAGAAGATTTATCTCTAATTTGAGTGGACGCACGCAAGCTTTCTCACCTCTACTACGGCTTAAGCAAGGAAAATTTGAATGGCGTGCTGAACATCAAGAAGCTTTTGATAAAATCAAGCAATACTTGATTCATCCACCAATTCTATCTCCCCCAAATGGGAAGAAACACATGCGCCTATACATTTCAGCTTCAGATAAAACAATAGGCAGCATGTTGGCACAAGAAGATGAAAATGGCATCGAAAGAGCCATTTATTACTTAAGTAGAGTACTCAATGATGCAGAGACTAGATATACCGCGATAGAAAAACTCTGCCTTTGCTTGTATTTCTCTTGTATCAAACTTAAGTATTATATAAAGCCAGTTGATGTTTATGTTTCGTCTCATTGTGATGTTATTAAACATATGTTATCTAAGCCAATATTGCATAGTCGAATTGGTAAATGGGCTTTAGCCCTTACTGAATATTCACTGATATTTCAGCCTCTCAAGGCGATGAAAGGTCAAATTGTGTCAGATTTCATTGTCGACCATGCAGTAGTTGAGAGTCATCAACAGTATGTGGATCTAAAGCCTTGGAAGTTATATTTCGATGGTTCGACTCATAGAGAGGGAACCGGAGTTGGAATACTAATAATTTCTCCTGATGGAATTCCAACAAAGCTTAAGTATAAAATCGAAGGCCCTTTATGCTCCAACAACGAAGCTAAATACGAAGCATTAATCGCTGGACTTGAAGCTTTGTTAGAATTGGGGGCAACCAGAGTCGAAATTAAAGGAGACTCTGAATTGGTCATTAAACAACTGACAAAGGAATACAAATGCATCGAAGAAAATTTGATCATGTACTTTGTCATAGCAAATAGGTTGCTCAAGAAATTCGAATATGTGGAATTAAAACACGTCTCAAGGACCAACAACCAAGAAGCAAATGACTTGGCACAACTAGCTTCAGGATACAAGGTATCAAAAGAGAAGTTAGAAGAATTGATTGAAGTAAGAGGGAGAGCAATGTCTACTAAACTTTCCCCAAGTGATCTGGAGAATTCACAATTAGGTTACGCCAACAAAGAAGAGTTCGAAATACTAAACATAGACTCATTGGTAGATACAGATTGGAGGAGTCCAATAATAAACTATCTAAAACATCCTTCGATAGATACAGACAGGAAGGTAAAGTATAGAGCCCTGTCATATTTCCTGATAGGAAACGAATTGTTTAAGAAAACTCCTGAAGGTGTATTGTTGAAATGCTTGGGTGAAGCAGAAGCATATTTAGCTCTTTCGAATGTACACAGTGGAGCATGTGGTGCACATCAAGCAGGACACAAAATGAAATGGCTTTTGTTTCGTTATGGAATGTATTGGCCTTCCATGTTAAAAGACTGCATAGAGTTTGCGAAAGGGTGTCAAGAATGTCAAGAACATGCAGGTATCCAACACGCCCCAGCAAACGAATTAAGTACAATAGTGAAACCTTGGCCTTTTAGGGGATGGGCACTAGATTTGATTGGAGAAATTCACCCCAAGTCGTCTAAAGGTCAAAGATACATATTAGTAGGAATAGACTACTTCACAAAATGGGTCGAAGCAATACCACTGACGAATGTGGATCAAGAGGCCGTGATTGAGTTTATTCAGAAACATATTATATACAGATTTGGAATCCCAGAAAGTATAACTACTGATCAAGGATCGGTCTTTACTGGGCGGAAAATGCAAGACTTCGCCAAAGAAATAGGTTTCAAATTATTTACTTCTACACCTTACTATGCTCAAGCAAATGGACAAGTTGAAGCAGCAAACAAGATGATAATTGGCCTTATCAAAAAACATGTGGGGAAGAAACCCAAGAATTGGCATAAAACTTTGGACCAAGCACTTTGGGCTTGTCGAACGTCTCCAAAAGAAGCTACAAATACAACGCCTTTCCATCTGACGTTTGGTCATGACGCAGTACTCCTAATCGAGATATATCTGCAGTCAGTAAGGATACAAAGACAGGCAGGTATTCCTCCCAACGTATACTGGGAGTTAATGATGAATGAGTTAGTAGATCTGGACGAAGACAGACTTCAAGCGTTGGAGATGATAAAAAGACAAGAGGAAAGAGTATCCAGAGCATACAACAAAAAGGTGAAAGGTAAAACGTTTATTAATAATGACCTAGTTTGGTAAGTTATTTTACCTATAGATCGAAAGAATCAGGCACTTGGTAAATGGTCCCCACACTGGGAAGGACCCTTTCGAATCTTAAAGGTATTTTCGAATAATGCTTACGAAATTGAAGAATTAGCAGAAGATCGTAGGATCTTAAGAGTAAACGGGAAATATCTGAAGAGATATAAACCAAGCATGTACGAAGTAAAGATTGCAAAAACGTAGATATTCAAGGTACTACGAAAGCCAAAATGGTCAAACCATTACCAAAATGGCTTTATAATCAAAATATATGATAGGTAAAGTAAAGAGACAGAGAAACACCAAAATATTTGTCATTTAAAAGGCAAAAGTGCATGCATTACAAAAGAGATCTAAGAACGTGACCCAAGAACATTTGAGATTACAAAAAAGAAAACATGAAAACCTAGGGCCACACCAAAATCAGCACTTGGCAATGGAGGGAATCTTGGAGGATTAAGTTTGAAAGCCACTTCATAACGTAGTTCTGGTCGAACAGACGGGGGCAATTTCAACTTATCCAGTTTAGCGGAAAACTTTTCGCGTAAAATGACTGCAGCTTCACGAACGGTCCGACTAAGATCATCAGGCCTGTAGATAGTTTCAAAGAATTTTTGAAAGGCTTGGATTTCTTTAATATGAGTCGAAGTACCTTTGTGAAAATTCTCTTGCACATCAGCAAAAGCTGTAGTTAGTTCTTGAGTAAGACTATCGGTATCAAAGATTTGTGTGGTGTAATAACCCGTCCACCATTGGTAAAAATCTGGTGTAGAATAAAAAGCAGGTTCGAAGGAAATAGGAGAGAGATTGGTAACGCCAACATATTTGTTGATTTTTGATTCACACTCTTCTTCAGATAAATGCAAGGTATGGAAACACATATGGTTCCTTTTATCGTACAAACATTTGGGTTTTATTTGAACCAACCCAAACTGTCTCGAGACTAGATTTGGTTGGTAGCATACAAGAACACATTGGCCTTTGGATGGTCGAAGACGGTGATAAAACAGCCTTGGAGTAAGAAAGGCTTCCCAAATTTCCATAGACTCAGTTTGTTGATCCTGAGATATTGATGGGAACCTTCGAGTGAACCACTCAGGACCGACTGTTTTGTGTACGAACGGAGCCATAGAAGGATCGAATTGATTACGCTGGGCGAACATCATTATATATGCTAGAAAGTGTTCACGGAGTTTCCCAGTCTCTTCTTTCGGAGTTAGGTAAGCCAACCTGGTTCCTTCTACAATTCGATTTCTGATCTTATTATCTTCTTCATTGACGATGCCTCGAAAGGGAAGATGAGTTTCAAAAGTAGCGTTAAGCCACAACTACAATAGCCAGAAAGGACCAGCAAAAAGCAAAGTTCCATTTTTGTAGTTTTTAGTAAGGTTCGCGGCTTCGCTAAGGTTCTCATAAAGAAATCCTAGGATTAGCTGGTTCAGGTTGAGTTTCTTTCCAGCATGTAGCTGATTGGCCATACAAAGATATCTCTTTGCAACCTGTATGGACCTTGAGCAGAAAACACATCGTGAGAGCCAGAGTGCTAGGAAAGCAATATGCTCCTCATCGGAGACCTCTGCTTGCGTTGTGTTATGGTACTTCTGAATGAATGCAGTGTAAGTGACTGTTGCCTCATTGAAATTAATAGTATCAGTATCCATATCATTTGGGTCAAAGGTTTCCCCAGTTGGTCGAAGTCCTGTAATAGCAGCTATATCGAAAAGAGTGGGGGTAACCATTCCACGTGGAAGGTGGAAGGTGTTGTGGGAAGCATCCCAGAAGTGAACCGTTGCTACTAACATGGGTTGGTTATACTCTATGCCCGTTTTGGATAATTGAATTAAATCATATATTCCTAATGTTTTCCAGAAGGATTCCTTCTTTCCTTCTACTTTCGTTAACCAGGCATAGTATAGTTCAGGATCTTTGGCTAACGGGATTGACCTAAACACTTTCACAAAGTTGGTCATATAGTTTAACCTAATTTTCGTCAAGACCAAAGGGGTTGCAGTTGAAGCTTCCTCAGCATTATCAGGAAAGAATTTGTTCATAGATGGATTGTTTTCGCCTGGTAACGGACCCATAAAAGCAAGAGGTTTTCCAGAAAGTTCAAAGGGGATGATTACCTGAGAAGCGTAGATAGCGCGCGCCTCTGCAGTATTAGGGTTTGGTATGTGTTCTTGTTCTCCTAACTGCGTTGGATTTTGGAGCTTTAGAACAGGATGAAGAACATTTGAAGGTGAAGCCATGGAGAAGTTTGATTAAGAAAATAGGTTTTGAAGGGACTGAAGTTGTTCTTTTGAAGGAGAATGAAGAAATAGGAGTATAAAAGTGCAAGGTCAAGTATTTAAAGGTTTAACGGAAACCCTTTTAAATCTTTTGGGTAAAAACCAAGGGACACGCGGCAGGCATTGATTTAATCCAACGGCGGTCGAATAAATTAGCTTTACTCCTAGTATGTAGGAGTAATGATCAAGAAGTAAGGTCAAAAACGTGGGAATGTAAGTTATGAGAAGACATCTTTGAAAATGACAAGACGTTTTTGGAAACAGGGTCATCAATGATTATGACGTCAGTCAGCAATCTTGGAACTTTTAAAGATAAGTAAGGGACGAAATCTTATGACGACAAGAAACGCCTATTTCTCTTGTTTTTCGAAACAGGCATTTATTGGGGGCAATTTGTTAGTTGAAGATTTCGTTTTGCAAACATGGTCCTTCGAAGGATAAAAACTCGAAGGAAGGATGGTTACTGATGGCCATCTTTGAAGATAAAAATGGCTCCTGATGGCCATGCTTCGAGAATGAAGATTTCTAAGTTATAACGAAGATAGTGAATGCTGAAGCTAGTAGGAGTATATGTCTTCGAAGACTTAGACAGATTTCGTGAAATATGTTAAGTATTGACACTTAGCGTGCTTTTTGTAGTGTTTTAATGTTAAATACACTGCCACGCGTCGAAGTAGGACTTAGGCGGGAGGATTTGAAATTCGAAGACGGTTTCTTAACTGTCTAAAGACAGATGGCGTTCCTGAGGTTCTTATGAGAAACGTGGCATTAGATTAGCGTAGGACCGTTAAGGTCGAAACTAGTATAAATAAGGGTCTTAATATTAGGATTCCGTGTGTTCATTTTGTACAAATCACTCACATATTACTCAAGTATCAAGTGTTAAAGAGAAAGAGTTCGCTGAGAAATGTACGTATGACACCACCATTTTAATACATGTGTATTTTCCCTTTATTTTCAAGTATCTTTCAATATTATTGCATTTCGTTTACTTCTTGCCATTTACGTTCTTGTACTCATTATTTTCATGTCATTTATCTTTGAAGTATTTAACATTTCTGCACTTTAAGATTTTTGCACTTTTACAGTTTCGTCTCATATTTTATCTTGACTTACCTTTCGCTGAAGTTATACTCACGTGTATAACAAAGTGATTGCTAATTTTGTTTGTTTCGTTCGAAGTAATTCTTATTGACAAGATGAATCATAGATATGGTTCGAATGACCATCAATAACAATCTTTTTGACTATGTCCTAGGATCAATCTAGTCGATCCTGCGAGTAGCCAAATCATATTTATTATAGTTTGAAAGACTAGCGGTTGTTTACCGGAAATCACCGTAAACACCTGGATGGCATCTTTAAGCCCATCTCCGACAATACTCTGCCTGGATGGCATCTCCAAGCCCATCTCCGACAAAAGTCCCTACTTCAGCTAGGGCAAATTCCTGGGTATTCTAGTGTTCAATCCTCTTCTACCTTCAGATTCCAACAGGCACACATGCCAATCTACATCCTCAGATATAAGAAGATTGAACAGGGGCAGCTGTCATACCCAAACAATTTCCCACCATTTTCATACTTAAACTCACTTGAATATCAAAGTCTCAATACTTGACTTAATGCGTACTCTCCTAAACAACAACTCCCTCAAACTAGGGTTTTGATCTTTTCAAAGTAAAATCAAGTTCTAAGACCTCAAATAAATACCATGGCCTCTCATATGCTTCAAAGGATCCTCATGCCAAGTTTCAAGCTCTGATTCATAAGACTGCTCAGTCAACTGCTTAAATAGTCAACAGTCGACTGATTTGACCTAAAAGTCAACTAGGGTCAAAGTACAGTCAAAATTTCTGATTTTTGGTCAACATCAACATTTTAGTGTTAGATTCATCATTTGATCAAGGGTTGATCATGATTCATCAAGAAAAGCTCCAAAATCATCAAAAACCTAAGTTTCTAAATTAGGGTTTTTAAGGAGAAAGTCAACCCAACTTTGACCAGCCATAACTTTCACATGGAACATCAGAAATTTCCCATCCAAATCTCAATTTGAAGGAAATTGAATTCTCTACAACTTTGTCTCGCACAAGCCAAGTCCAAAAATGCACCATTTAAGAGATACAAGCCAAAACATTACAGGTCCTTCTAAAAGCTCGCAAAAAGCTGTTTTCTTCCAGGAGCCATATCTTCAAGATAAAATTCTCAAATGCAAAAAAGCTTACAAATTGGCTTGTAGAGGACATCCTGAGCTTTCCAAAAAGTCCTAGAACATCTCTGTATGATAAAAATTGAATGAGTTATGGCTCGCACAAGTTGGGCAATTTTGAGAAAATGCATAAAATGCAAAATGGAGAAGTTTGAGGTTTTGAACCTTTGGGCTTAACTTTTGGATTTCAAACATGTCCATGGGCCTTATAATTACCTTTTAATTAATTATTTTATTTTTATAATATTTATCTTATTTATTTGAATTTTTCATTTAAATATGAATAAATCATTATAAATGTAAAGAATTAATTTCAAATCAAAGATTTAATTTTTGTAATCAAATCCAATCATCCAAATGCTCCATATTAGATGAAAGTTTCGTGCAAGATGATTTGGAAGGAGATGAGAATGATTAGAACCAAAAATAGAAAGTTTCATGTATATTTCCAATCAAAGATTTCTTCAAGAAATACATGATAACCAAGCCCATTCCTTGACCTAATTCACTTGCCTATATATACCTAACAAGGCTCAGCTATTAGGGGAGTAATTTTGGAAGAGAATGGTTAGGGTTTCCAAGAGCCAAAATATCAAAGAAAAGGTGGATTTTCGTGAACCTTCCTCAAACAATTTCAGAGCCCTTAATCCATTCCAACATCCTCCCATGATGGTTTAAGGTAAGATTGATCCATGGTTCGGACCTCATGCTGCCCAGAACGCAAGGTTTACATTCATCATGTTCTTTATGTTAACTTTTTCGTTTTCGATTAATTGATGTATGTAAATGCAAACTAACGACCCTAATGTGCTCATGTGATGTATTAGAAGCAATTTGATCATTAACTTGCAGATTTTGGTGTTTGAATAATCACTTGCCATTGTTAGGGCAAGGATGCCCATGAGCTTCGTATATATAGTTTCAGGGGGATTCATCAATATTTAACACCACTATTATGTTCAGGAGGAAAATTCATGAGGATCTGGGCAAGATTCGTGTTTTTTTAACGCGTGTTCTCTGAGTTTTAATGATTTGCAGAATTCAAAGGACTTTTCGCAAGAAAAGTCGCAGCTAAAGCCATAAAAGAATCCGCAGGAAATCTAGGTTCAGATTTTGTGGAGGACGGTGAACAGTAGGAGAACACGCGTGGAATCATTCGCGGGTCATCGTTCCACTCCTCTCTCCGCTTGCGTGTCACTGCTGCGTTCGTGGGTCAACCAGGCTCTCTTTCTCTCTCTCTCTTCATTCAATTGGTTCACGCAAGAAGACAGTGAGCCCAGGCTAATTATTTTGACTTTTCCTATTTATTCCATGTTTTTATATTTATTGTAAACCAATTATTATATTAACAAATGTGACAAATAGCACAATTGGCCAAAGGAGGGATGTTTAAGGTACATGACCTGAGTTCAAGCCCTGGCGCAGACATCTTCATTTTTACAAATTATTTCTTCCTCGATCCAGTGCGTCGCCCCATGCCTGCATACCATGCGCCATCAATTGATCACCATCAGATTTTCTCAGGGACTAGATCCAACGCCCTAGGACGCGAAGGTACACCATGGACTCTCAGAGCTGAGACACATAGGATCCAGAGCTAAGTATTTTCTAATTTATTTTTTATTTATTTTTGTACAATTCTATTTTTTTTCAATCTTTTTATTTATTTATTTATTATCATATTTTTTATTTAGACTTATCACATAAAATTACATAATAATTTTATAATTCATTTTTTAATCGAAAACTCGATTTTTCCACAAATTTATCAATAATTATTTTTAAACAATAAAAGTTATTATTTTTGTATATACTATTAATTAATTAATTAATTAATTAATTGTTAGGTTTGTTAACCTCGATTCATTTATAAACCCTAGAATCCTCAGGTAGGTGTTATCCACTAACGCATTTTTAAGCCTTATAAACCTTTTTGGTCACAATACGTTTTCTTAAATAACCCTTTTAGGTTCAGGATTAGGGTTTGTAAACTTTTTAGGGTTTGTAATCAATTAGGGTTTAGATCAGTTAATGCACTAACATTTTTCTTTTTCGTGGCTAATTTTCAGGATTAACCAAGATCTTTCAGCCACGCGCCATCAGATCAAAAAGCTAAGTTTCTAATTCTTTTTCTAATCTTTTTCTTGTTTAAATATCATTTTTATTTTTATTTTTCCTTTTGATTAAAATAGGGTTTGTTCCAATCACCAATGAATTTATAATACACTCACCCTTGTTTGTTTACCTTTTAATTTTCATAATTAATCGAGGGTTCGAGGAAGATCAATGCGCTTAAGGATGTTTATACTAATTATTGATTCCTCTTATTTTCTGCGTTTATTCCCATTCCCCGCAGGTGTTTATTGTAATAGCGTGGGACTTTTATTTTTCTGCCTTTAATTCCTGCATCTTTAAACTGCGTGGTTAGTAATCTTAGGGAGTGATAAACCATGAATTGAACATAGATCACTAATTTACAAGATAAATATCATCGAAGTTAACCACGTGATTGTGCCACACACACACCTTTAGGGTAATTCCTCTTGTTGCCTTTGTTGCCTGTTGCCTTATGATTTTGTTGCCTCTAATTGTACTAAATAGTCAAGTCCCTCGTTTCCGAGGATACCTAAAGCAAGGTTGCCTATTGAGATTAAAAATCATCTAGTCCCTCGATGTTGCCTCGGAAAAATAAGATGATTGTCCCAATTGCTAAGGTATCCTCGCATGATGCCTAAAAAGATTAATGACTATTATATCCTTCCCTTAGACTACCTGCCCTCTTTATGGCAAGGGACAGTCTTATGGCGAACGATATCTCAATGACCCTTCAAACATCCAATTGAAAGACTTCCTGCCCTCTCATGGTATGGATAGACCCTTTCGCACGAAAAGCTAAAAGAACGATCTTTCAAAACTTAGGGTAGGTAACTTTTAATTGCTTGCTCAATTCAAATTCAAAACTCTTTCCACTCTTCTTCAAAATCAAATTCAAAAAGACTACGCTTATTTACAAGCTAAAGTTCTTCTTCAAAGGTTTTTCTATTCACACCCTACTTTTCAAACAATTCAAACATTTTGAAAACAAAGTGAGCTAAGCAATTAAGAGCCCATGGATAACCATGGATGCAAAGGGTGCCTTACACTTTCCCTTTGTATAAATTATCCCCCGAACTCAAAATCTTTTTAAAATGTCTTTTTTGTTCTTTTAGCCTTTCTATTAGATTGGATAAAATAAAAGTCGGTGGTGACTCTTGCTCACCGCAACATTTTGCTTGCGAAAATAAATTAAAGTCAGTTCACCGTAATACAATGGTTAAACAAGGGATTGTACTTGGACATGTAGTCTCCGAAAGAGGAATTGAAGTCGATAAAGCAAAGATCAAAGTAATAGAAAATCTCCGACCCCGAAAAACAGTTAGAGAAATACAGAGCTTCTTAGGACACGCAGATTTCTACTGAAGATTTATAAAGGACTTTTCTAAGATCTCTAAACCTCTGACCAGCCTCTTAATGAAAGACGTTGAGTTTAATTTCAACGATGAATGTTTAGAAGCCTTTGAAGTACTAAAGACAGCCCTCATATCCGCGCCCATAATGCAACCACCCGACTGGAATTTACAGGTTTGAAATTATGTGCGATGCAAGCGAATATGCTGTAGGAGCAGTCTTAGGCCATAGGAATGATAAGAAACTCCACGCAATATACTATGCAAGTAGGACCTTAGACCCCGCGCAAATGAATTACGCCACAACCGAAAAGGAACTCTTGGCCGTGGCCTTCGCGTTGGATAAGTTTCGTTCCTATCTGATAGGGGCAAAGATAATAGTTTATACCGACCATGCAGCCATTAGGTATCTACTATCTAAATAAGATGCAAAACCAAGACTATTAAGGTGGATCCTACTGTTACAAGAATTTGATTTGGAAATCAAAGATAAAAAGGGGACCGAAAACGTAGTAGCTGACCATTTATCTAGGATGGAAGGTATTAAAACAGAAGAAACACGAATCAACGATGATTTACCTTATGAACGCTTAATAGCACAATTAGAATCCTAAAGAGACACATTGGAAAAACCTAAAGCGCAAACCGAGGCCGTTAAGACACTAAGCACCGGAACCACAGTGCCATGGTATGTTGATTTTGTCAAATACCTAGCAGCGAGAGTGCTTCCGCCTGACATGACCTATCAATAAAAGAAGAAGTTATTCCATGACCTTAAACAGTATTATTGGGATGAACCCTTGCTATTCAAGAGAGGTGCTAATGGGATATTCCGCCGATGTGTTCCGGAAGAAGAAATAAAGAGTATAATACAACATTTCCAAGATGCCCCTTATGGTGGGCATGCAAGCACATCAAAGACATGCGCTAAGATTCTGCAAGCCGGTCTCTTTTGGCCCAATCTGTGGAAGGATGTCCACATCGTTGTTAGAAATTGCAACCACTGTCAGCGCACTGGAACATATCTAGGCGAGATGAGATGCCGCAAAAGGGCATTTTAGAAGTAGAAATCTTTGATATGTGGGGAATAGATTTTATGGGACCTTCCCCATCTTCCTTTGGAAATAATTACATACTTGTCGCAGTAGATTACGTGTCTAAATGGATAAAAGTTGTAGCCTCACCCAAATATGATGCACAAGTAGTGATTAAGCTGTTCAAGAATATAATCTTCCCGAGGTTTGGTGTACCAAGATTAGTATTTAGCGACGGAGGATCCCACTTCATATCTAGAATTTTCGAAGAACTCTTAGTAAAATATGGATTTCGACACCGTGTAGTGACACCTTACCACCCACAAACGAGTGGACAAGTTGAAGTCTCGAATAGACAAATCAAGCAAATTTTTGAAAGGACTGTTGCCACATCTAGGAAGGATAGGTCAACTAAGTTACACAAAGCATTGTGGATGTATAGAACCGCCTACAAGACACCTATAGGAACCACGCCTTTCAAATTGGTGTACGGTAAATCATGCCATCTACCGGTAGAACTAGAGCATAAAGCCTATTGGGCCATAAAAACTTTAAACTTAAGTTACACTGCCGCAGGCGAACGTAGGCTATTAGATATTAACGAGTTAGAGGAAATTAGATTGGATGCTTACGAGAATGCTAGGATTTATAAAGAAAGAACAAAGAAGTGGCACGATAAACGCATCTCTAGGAAGGAATTCAATGAAGGAGATGTGGTGCTATTGTTTAATTCTCGACTTAAGCTCTTTCCAAGAAAACTTCGTTCAAGATGGTCTGGTCCATTCAAAGTTACCAAAGTATTTCCAAGTGGCGCTGTCGAAATTAAAGGAAAATCGAGCGATAGCTTCATTGTAAACGGGCAACGATTAAAACATTATCATATTGTTGAAAACAAAGACTACACTGATAGTCTTAAGCTCGTAGAGTTAATCGTCGAGTCGAAGAACTAACCGCCGATTTGTCGAGCTTGCGACGTTAAACAAAGCGCTTTCGTGGGTGACAACCCACCTTTTAACTTTAATTTCCTTTTAAATTATTTTGATTTTAAATGTTTTATTAAAATTTATCTTCTTTTCTTTCTACATTTTATTTTCAAAATACTCACTCCTTTTGTTTTAAATCATACTAACTTAAAACTTTTCTTTCTGATTTTAAAAAACTTCCAGGGTACTAACCTCTTTTCTGACTTTAGAGATGGATTTCACTGATGATATGGTAGTTACTTTTGGGAGTGAGGACCATCCGAGACGATATGAGATTCTGGCACAGCGTGAGATGGGTCTCACCGCTTTTTCGCATGATGCGACTCTGACAGTTCTAGGTATCCGAGAAAGTGTACACTTTATGCTTCATCAGATTGGATGGGAGGATATGAGCCTAGACTTGGATTAGGTTTCAACAGAGGAAGAGTTTCATTCAGACTGTTTGGATTCACCTACCGTTTCACCACCCGCCAGCTGGATGAGTTACTAGGATTTCCTAAAGGCATGGATGCCTTAATCGAAGTCAATGATGAGTACTTCCCTGATAACATAGTTGACTACTTTTGGAGTACCATATCTGGTAGAAACCAGAATGATCTACGACTCTCTTCAGAAATCCACAATCCCGCCATTAGGTATTTCCACATGATACTAGCTTTCACTCTTTTTGGAAAACCTTTGTGCGATACCTCGGTGACCAAGGATGAGTTAGGCATTATGATGTGTGTTTTCCAAGCTAGACCAGTTATGGGAGTATCATTTATGCTTGCTAGGATGGCCACTCTGGCCCAAGATACCATTGGTCCTATCCTTGTAGGTGGTCTTGTCACTAAGATCGCCCGTGCCTTATCCTTAAGAGGCCCGCTTGCTAGATTGATTCCTTATGGAGGATTCAAATTCATGGACATGGATTTTTGCTTCAACAAGAGCCTGATTAGCAACTACGATTCTCCACCTTTTCTGCTTCTCGTGAACTATGAGCATGTTCATTATTTTGCCTTACCTTGCATTAGGTTCACAAGTTTTCACAAGAAAGAAAATTGGATATATGACTTGGAAGGACAAGGTGAAAATGATCTCGAGGAGGAAGAAAGTGATTCGATGACACCGACTGGCTACCATGACATTGATATTACACCTGATGAGGATGTGCCTATGGTTGACCATACTGCTGCTATTGAGACCCTTCGGAACGACGTTGCTGTACTTCGTACCGATTTAGGGAGACTCCGAGGAGATTTCCACTGATTTATGGATTTGGTCACGGCAAATCTCGACAGTTTTTATCAGCATTTTCAGTCCGTCCCGGCTCCGAAAAGTGGCTAATTGAAGACCGCTAATTTAGATTTCTAACTCTTACATTTAGACAATGAGGACATCGTCTAGTTTAAGTGTTGGGGAAGGAAATGCTTAGTTAGGATTTACCGCTTTAGTAGTTCTAATTTTCAGTTTTTCAATTTCAGTATTTTAATTAGTTAGTATTTCTATTTTAAGACAAAATTTTAATTTTCAGTTTTTGATTTTAATAAAATTTAGTAGTTTCTTTATTCAGTTTTTTTATTTTTCTCTGCTTTATTTCATCTGCTAAATTTGTGTGTGTGCATCACAAATTTTGTTTCACCTATGTGCTAATGTCTGTGTTCATTATAATATTCACTGTTATGGTTAATTAATAAATATTGCTGCTAATGTATCTGTGGAACACAACAAAATATCAGTCTGCAACCTATGCTTTCCTCTGCTACTGTTATGAAAATTTTGTACTGATATAGGCTATTTATTTACTCTGCTAAAAATTATATGCACCTCATAATAATACTTTGACTACCAGTCAAAAGTATTTATGCAATATATGTTGGTCCAATAGCATAGCATGCAGTGGTCAAGGAATCTCTGCAACACGCTGCACACACGCAAGACAGTCACACATGCATGAACATGCATGCCCGCTGTCCGTCACATGGGACCCTCTGCCGACTATCCCACTCTCCCTTGTGACGTTCGTCACTTTTCCTTTAAATGCAGGAACACATTTGCTTCGTTCCCACTTCAGAAGCAACTCAATTTTTCCTCTGTTCTGTTCAAACTTCTCAGTGCTCAATCAATTCTCATTTTCATCTTCAATTTAAACCTCACCTTAATTTCCATTCAATACTCACTCAATCCATTTTCAACCTTCACACCTATATATTATCCCTTTGCTACAAACAGAACCACAAGCATTTTTCTTCTATTTCTTCTACAACTTTTTCATACTTCCTGCAGAACGATTATTATGGCTAACCTCAACAACCAAAACGAAACTGAGTTTCCTGGTGTCATTTTCCGGAACGGAGAAGCGGGAGAAATTCAACGCAACCGATACCGAAATTTCTCTCAGAGAGGGGTGGTGTCATCAAGATTCGCCCATATCGAAAGTTTGCGAAGTTTCGGGCTGTTCGAAAACGGTGTGCGAATATTGCTCAATAAAACAGGTTTATCATTCGTGAGCACACTAGACTTCCCCACATACGAGGCATTAACCTTGGAGTTCCTAAGCTCGTATATTTACAACACACCCATCGACGCTTCTCACAATCTCATCGGAACCGCTACCTTTTGAATATTCAACCGAGAGTACACCATGAATTAAGAAAGCATAAGTGCTATCTTTCAGTTCACAAATGTTGAGGGAGTCAACTATAGAATTCCGCCTGAGCTTGACTGGAAAAGAATATCAAATGATATTTGGCAACGAATGTCCGGTAACGAAAATGTCGCTTCTGACATGCGCTTTTCTTCTCAAATTCATAATTCGGTCATGCGTTACTTCCACCGCATTTTAGCTAATACTATTTTCGGACGAACAAACAGCAACAAAGTCAATGGTAAGGAGTTATACTTCTTTTATTGTGCTTTTTCCAACCATCGGATCAATGCAAGCACTTTCCTTATGTCACACATTTAAGCTCTCGTGTCAAGAGAAGGAAACACACCATTCTGTGTAGGATGGCTTGTCACTAGTATAGCTCGAGCCCTCAATATGAATGATAGGCTTGAAAATCTACCTTCTCTACCACCCGTTTTTATGGATATCAACAACTGCAGAGTTGTTCGCCTCATCAAGGCGAGACAAGACAGAAGGTACAACCTCATGGTGCGAAACAGGGAAATTTGTAGTGTTATACTGCCAAACTGCAAGATCACTAGGATAGACCGCAGAGACAACTGGATCTATGATCTCGACGCACCTGCTCCTGGTGAAAACATATAGGATAATCAAAATGATGCAGATAATGTGGAGGAGGTTGAACAGGAAATGGATCAAGGAGAGCCTCTTCCTGATGAAAAACCCCAACCCAAACTTGAAAATGTTGCTGGACCATCTAGACATCAACCTCCGAGAAGGAATCAACCAGTCACACTGGATGATGTGTATAGAGAGATGATACGTAACCACGAGGAAGAAACTCAATGTCATCAAAGGATTGAGGCGGGGCAGAACGAAATGATGACGCTGATGCGCCAGATGCAAAGAGATCAACACGATTATGCGCATTGGAATGATCAAAGCATTGCTGCCCTTATGGAAGAAATGCATTGCTTGACATATCGTGTTGAAGGCTTGCATGATTATGTGTACCATGCTGGGATAGTTCCGCCTAGAGATGACGATGAAGGTCGAAGAGGAGGAAGAGAACGAACCCGAGGCAGAGCACGGGGAAGAGGAAACAAGTAGTGAGTTTTCACCGTTTCTACCACACAAAGTCGCATTGAGGGCAGGAAGATAGCGGAGAATGGTGGAGGAGGAAACAATCCTAGGGCAGGCAGTATACGGGTGCAGACCCGGGGAGAGAACGTATCTTATTGCAATATTGTTACTGGAGAACATGGTGAAGATGTGAGTGAAGGGGAGGAGAACGAGACTGAAATGCTTGATCAGGATGAGTTTGAAGATATAAACAGTGTGGCTAAAGGGATTATAGTGAAAGAAGGCAAGCGAGGAGGCTCCGAGTGTCCTACAATAGTATTATCCAAATATGAAGAGAAAAGAATACAGCGACCGTGGAGGACGGGTGTGATCGTAAAACTTCTGGGAAGAAAATTTGGATACAAGGCGTTGGAAAACAGATTAAAACAAATGTGGGTGAGGAAAGGGATCATTCGTATAATTAATCTAGGGCATGACTACTACCTGGTGTGTTTTACTCATGAAGATGATAAGAATGCAGCCGTGTCGGATGGACCTTGGTTCATCTATGACCACTACTTGACTATTAAGGAGTGGACACCAGATTTCCATCCTGAAAATGATTCGATTGTGAATGTTGCAGTGTGGATTAGAATCACTGGTCTTCCTGTTGAGTATTATGATCCGAAAGTCTTACATGTTATTGGGAACTTGGTTGGGCGTACGGTCAAAGTTGATAAAAACACACTGCAAAGTGAAAGAGGAAAGTATGCAAGGATTTCTGTTGAAGTGGATATTTCGAAGCCGCTACTAGCTATGTTTGAGTTAAAAGATAAGAGTTATAGAATAGAATTTGAGGGACTGCATTTGTTGTGCATAACGTGTGGCAAATTTGGTCACTATAAAGAAGTGTGTTCCATGAGGAAGATGGTGGAGGCCACGACGCCCATTCCAGAGACGCAAGAGCACAATGTTGATAAGGTGCTGAACAATAAGGATGGGGGAGCGAAGGAGGAGGGACCATGGTCTAAGGTTCAAAAGCAAAGAAGAAATAAAAAGCATATGGAGATAAGGAAAAAAACTCCGATGGCGGCGGCGGGATCATGGTTGGCCAAGGTGGGATCTAGGTTTCAGGCATTGGGCGATGATGGTGGCGAAACAAGTGGGGTTGTTAAGGAAAAAATTAATGGCGAAGAGCTGGATAAGAAAAATTCTGATGGCAATCAAGGGACTGGAGAAGGTATTGATGAGGAGATCATGGGGGGGGAAGTAACCATGATATTGCTTTTATGAGTGTTGACAAAAACAATAATGAAGTTTCAATAGTGAAGGAAACATATATTGTTTTAAAGGCGACAATGAATGAGGGCAGACAAGAAAGGACAGATGGCATAGATGGAGGCATTTCATTGGCTAGAAAAAAAATGTTTCAAAACAGGCCGCAAAAAAAGGAAAGAACCTAGACCAAAAAGGTAGAAATAAAAAGGCTATGAAATTGGTGACTCGAGGAAATTCAGGGTTTAAGGATAAGAGTGAGGGGCCCATGAAACGTACTATTGAGAGTATTTTTGAGAAAAATAATAAAATAGATTTTTTGGGGAACACAAACTTAAGCATTCCGAGGGAAAGAAGTAGGGAACAAGCCATTGCCCAGGAGATGGTGACGGTGTTGGAACCAGTTGAAGTAAATCATGACGTGAAATTAAGTGCGCAACAGATACAAATACAAGAGGATTTGCATGGGATGCATGGGAAGGGTGCAAATACTTTAACTCTCAAATATGCTGCGAGACCTCCAGATAATATATATGATGGAGCCGAGAACTATAACGATATGAATGTTGCATCTGCGGCCATAGATGATGAAGAATTAATAAGTCAAGAAGATGCTCAAACTCAGGATAATTCTTGTGGTATGGAAAATGAAGAAGTTCAGGAAACTCCTGAACTTTGTTAGAATTCGTATGGTGGGGGAAGTTTTGTTATATGGTTTTATGATGAATGCAAATATTAAAATCATATTGTGGAACTGCAGAGGAGCTGCTGGAAAGGATTTTTTCAGATTTAGTAAACAATTTTGTGACATGTATAAACCGGAAATTTTTGTATTCATGGAAACAAGATGTGACCCTTTAAAGCTTCAGAAACCACTGAATAAATTAGGTTTTACTCACTTTTTCTCGATGGATAATGAGGGTTTTGCGGGTGGCATTATTGTTGCATGTAAAGAGGAAAACCTGAAAGTTAGTTTGTGTGCCCAGGGAGATCAATGTATTCATTTAAATATTAGTACAGCTGAAGGTATACACTGGAGATTTACTCCAATTTATGCAAGCCCAGTTGAGCACATAAGGAAGGTGATGTGGGATAGTCTTAGAACTTTAGCTAATGCTGGAGACTTTCCATGGGTAGTGGCTGGGGATTTTAACGATATTGCAAATGAGAATGAAAAAAAAAAGGAGGTGCTCAAGCCTCTAACAGAAGGTCCTCTATGTTTAGACACAATATGGAGGTGTGCAAGCTGTCTGGCATGGGAGCGAGTGGCCCGAAATTTACTTGGAGGGGAGGGATCTATCATGGTGGACAGAGAATCTACGAGAGACTTGATAGAGCTATAGGGAATGATCAGTGGAAGCTTTTGTTTCCTAACATCTATGTTAGAGTTCTAACTAGAGTGAGTTTTAATGATCATCACCCGATCATGCTAGCTCTCTCAAATAACTTTCATGGTGATAGAGGCAGACAGTTTAGATTTGAGAGTGCTTGGTTGGTGGATAATAACTATGCAAGTAGAGTGAGGGAGTTTTGGAATCAGGGAGATGATATTTTATCCAACCTTAAAAGAATTAAAGAAGATGCTCATAAGTGGAAAAGGTGGAATGTGAATCATGTCCAAAGAACTAAGAAAAGGCTGATGGCTAGGTTGGCTGGAATTCAAGAGAGCATGCACTCTAGGTATGATGTTCGAGGACTGATACGTTTAGCATGCAGTTTAGAAAAAAAGCACAGGCTGATCTGAATGTGCTTTTAAAACAAGAAGAGCTTATGTGGTTTCAAAGATCGTGGACTAAATGGTTATCTGATGGTGTCCGCAATACCAAATACTATCATCTTAAGACGGTAAATAGGAGACGCAAAAACAAAATTTCGAAACTGAAAGAGAATGAGGGCAAGTGGATAGAGAAGGAGGATGACCTTAAAGTGCTTGCGAATAATTTTTACAAGGACCTGTTCAAGCTAGGAAACAATTGTATTAACTGGTATCAAACAAAATTCACTTTTCCGCCCTTGAAGGCTGATGATATCAACAAATTGGGGGAAGGAGTTAGTGATAATGAGGTCCGGCATGCAATCTTTGATATGAAGCCTTGGAAGGCCCCTGGCCCAGAAGGATTCCCGACGGGATTTTATCACAGATCGTGGAATATAGTTGGCACTAATGTTTGTGATTTTGTGAAGAAAGTTTGGGTGAAACCGGAAACTATAGGGCAGGTGAATCAAACTAACATTTGTTTGATTCCCAAGATTGATAAACCTGTCCTTGTCTCTCAATTCTGCCCCATCTCGTTGTGCAACAATCTCTACAAGGTAGTTACTAAGATTATTGTTAGTCGTCTAAAGAACCATATGAATACGCTAATCTCGCCTCACCAAACTGGATTCGTTCCGGGGAAACTCATTCATGAAAATATTATTATAGCAAGAGAAGCTCTTATCACGATGGATAAGATGAAAGGGAAGAAGGGTTATTTTGCCATAAAAGTTGATTTGTCTAAAGCTTATGATAAACTAGGTGGGAGTTTATCTGGCGCATGATGCAAGAAGCCAAGTTTCCTGAAAAAATTATAAACATCATCATGCATGCAATTACTAGTGTTGAAACAAATGTGAATTGGCATGGTGCTCAGAATGAGATGTTTCGTCCTCAGCGAGGCATTCGTCAGGGGGACCCAATATCATCGTATCTGTTTGTGTTGTATATGGACAAACTTACTCATCTCATTGAAGGGGAAGTTGAGGATAAAAGGTGGAGGAGTTTGAAGCTTGGGAAGAATGGTGTGCAAATATCTCACTTAATGTTTGCGAATGATTTGCTGATTTTTTGTGAAGCTACTGAGAGGCAAATTGAGTGTGTTATGCAAACGCTGGATACATTTTGTAAGCTGTCAGGACAAGAAATTAGTGAGGAAAAAACCAGTATCCTCTTCTCAAAGAATGTTGTGAGGAGTATGCAATTGAAGATTCTGCAAATTTCAAAGTTCAGGAAGACACAATGCTTTGGAAAGTACCTTGGAGTTCCTCTAAATGGAAAAAGTTTAAAAAGCAAGGATTTTCATTATATTATTGAGTAGGTAGAAGGCAAACTCAGTAGCTGGAAGAGAGACACTCTTTCGTTTGTAGGTAGAATTACTCTTGCTAAGAGTGTTATTGAAGCTATTCCTCTTTACCCGATGATGACTAACAGACTTCCACGGTCTTGCCTAGAAGATATTCAGCGGCTTCAGCGAAATTTTGTTTGGGGAGATACTGATGATAAGAGGAAAATTCATGCTATAGCCTGGGATAATGTGACTAAGCCGAAGCAACAAGGTGGAGTAGGGCTGCGAAAGCTTGATCCCCTGAATGATGTGTGTTTGATGAAACTTGGCTGGAAGGTTGTTACGGGAAGCACGGATCTGTGGTGCCAAGTCTTAAGGCGGAAATATAGAGTTATGGAAGTGCAGGATTGTTTGATTACTAAGCCTACTGATTCTAGTTTGTGGAAAGATATTGTTAGAACTATCCCTATTATGATGAACAAGGGGTGATGGATTGTTGGAGATGGAACTAGAATTAGAGCTTGGGAGGATAGCTGGCTGGGAGAAGAGTTTTATTTATCCAACTTTGCTGTGAATATTCCTGAAGATCTTAGAGGAGCCAACGTGTGTGACTTGCTAAATGAGAGTGGAGAGTGGAACTTTAATATGCTGAATTCGTGGCTTCCGAGGCAGTGGCTGAACAAGCTGCTTTCATGTGCACCTCCAAGCACAAATCATACTGCTGACTGTTTCTGTTTTGCAGGTACCACAAAAGACATGTTCTCTATTTGCGCCATGTACCAAGAGTTGGAGGATAATGACGGGAGTATTGAAGATACTGAGTGGATAAAAGTTTGGAAAGCGGATGTCCCAGAAAGATACAAATACTTCTTATGGCTGTTAAAACATGACCGTCTTCTTACGAATGTGAGTAAACATAAAAAAGGTCTTGGGAGTGCTAGCTGCTTGTTGTGTGATAGTGTATGGGAGACAACAATACATGCTGTTAGAGATTGTCCAAAATGTTTCACTATTTGGAAGACCATAGTTCCAAGTGACTTGATGGTGGAGTTCTTCACGGTCAATATCAAAGATTGGATCCATCTGAATCTTAATTATAGCAGTATGCGAAGTAAAGGGTGGCGAGAAATATGGATCATAGCATGTCATACTTTATGGCATTGGAGAAATTTAAAAGAACATGACAATAATTTTTTTATACCTCAAGACCCTATTTGTTACATCTTCAAAAGGAAACAAGATTATGAGAATGCTATTTTGTCAAAAAATTACTGTCTGGGTGATGAAGGAAGCAATAGGTACATGGGGTGGAAACCGCCTACGATAGGTATGTGGAAGCTCAATACTGATGGGGCAAGCAAGAAGGGACAAGAGACTGGGTGTGGAGGAATCATCAGAGACTATAGAGGCGATTGGAAAGGGGGTTTCTCTAAATATTTGGGAACTTGTAATGCCATTACTGCTGAATTTTGGGGAGTTCTTGAAGGCCTGAAGTTGACTCGTTCTTTGGGTATTAGAAAGGTGGATTTAAACTTTGACTCCAAGATAGTTATTAAAGCTATAGAGGAGGGTGTTACGAGCCATTTGGATTGTGTCTCCCTTCTGCGGCAGATTAAGGAGATAATTGCATTACACGATATGGTTATCATCTCGTATGCCCCCAGATCCACAAACATGTGTTCCGATGAACTTTCTTGTAAGGGTTGCATGGAGAAGAGTGATATGGTGCATATTAAAGCACCAGATTTTCTTTTGTCGTTTATGGCGGCGGATTCGTTAGGAATTAGTACCATTTTTCTTGATCTTTTGTAGTCTTCTTTTCTTTTGGGCTTAGGCCCTCCATTGTACCAAAAAAAAAACAATTATAATAGTTGAATCTTCTTAGAAGACATTTAACCAATTTTAAAACTATTTTAAATAAGTTATTTACAAACAAAACATACCCTTACAAACAAACAAAAACTTTCACTGAATCTACCTATTTAAACATACCAAACAGAACATAAAAAGGGAGGAAGCAAACTGCAGTGAAACTTGCAACGTTTTCAGATCAAGAAACCTGTAAGTGAAATGAAAACCCTAAAATGAAAACCAAACAACAGTAAGTAAAATGAAAACTCTTAAAACATAGTGAGCTAACACAATAGTAACTCAAACAGTAAATAATAATCCCCAAAAAAGAAGCCAAAACTTAACAACATCTTTTAACATCAAATCGATTCAATAGATAAAAATAAAACAATAAATGAAAGAAAGATGACGGTGAAGATGAATGGGTGGGCCATGAGAGGCGAAAACTCATAAGAAAATTTTCTTGCTAGAAGAAGAAATTAGCTCAGTTTCTCTTAAGATTTGTGAGAGATGAGAGTGAGGTTGGTGCGGCTAGGGTTAGGAAGGGAGGAACATATATAGAGAATTGCTGATGACAACCTAAAATCTGGGTTTGGATCTTCAAATAACAAGAGTATTGGGTCAAAATTATTGGGCCTAACATACCTAATCCATGGTTATTCAGTCGGATTCGGATATTGAAGAGTAATTCAATATTCAAAAGATGAGCATAAGAAGTTCTGATGTGGGCTGATCTTCTGATGGTTACTCAGAAGATAGTGTTGACCAGAAGATGTTATCTTCTGAGTCCTGATAGCGTAGATGTTTAGTTAGTAAGGGTACTTTAGTATTTTGTAGTATTGTATTGTTTGTACCTTAAACTTGTTCACTAAGTTTAGTCTGTTAGGACTTAGGTGGCAATTTTTCTTTTGTATAAATAGCCTTGTAGTAGCTATCATTTATTAACAACGCAAGTAGAATATACAATATTATTCTCTCTCATTAATCTTTGCGCCGTTATTCTCTTTGTCGTCATCTTTATTCTTTGTGCACCAACAATTGGTATCAGAGCTCCGGTTCCTAACACAAGGAAACACGAGTGAACGTGAGTTTGTGTGACTGTGAGATTGATTTTTTTCAGGGAAACAAAGTTATGTTGAATCAC